>NW_006917101.1:2466642-2482216 GCF_000516985.1 Pestalotiopsis fici W106-1
AAAGAAAGAAAGAAGAAGAAAAGAAGAAAAAAAAAAGAAGAGAAAGAGAGAAAAGAGAAAGAGAGAAAGAGAGAAAAAGAGAAAAAGAGAAAGAGAGAAAAAGAGAAAAAGAGAAAGAGAGAAAGAGAAAGAGAAAGAGAGAGAAAAAGATAGAAAAAGAGAAAGAGAAAAAGAGAAAAAGGGCTAAATATAGCATTAGTATAAGTCGTGAAAGCTCGCTCACTCCAATATTTCTCAACGTTTTAAGGGCGAATTATTCTATTCTCATGCCGACGCATCGACACGACTGTAGCTCCGGTACTGCAGTAAAGTATGATACGCTCAAGTGCAAATGAGCCATTCCGCATACAATCACAAATATTGCCTTCTTTGCCCTCGGTCCATTTACAGACTTTGTATTACTCCTCGTCAGAGTTGGCCTCGACACCATGCCGTTGTATAGTGCGCTTATAAAAAGTGAATAACGACGGGCTCTTGTCCAGACCCATCGCAGCCTGTTCGATGAATGGGCGTCTGGTCTCAAAATTGTGTGCACACAGCCACGAAGACTGGCCGCCCAAGAGGTCGCCGCCCGAGTTGCGGTTGAAATGGATGTCTCAATTGGACAAGAGGTACGTTTTTTGTTTCTCCTTCATACCCACATCCCATCCTCTCTTTGCCGTTTCAATCATCGTGGAGCGGGCGAGTAGTCCTCTGGACATTCCATCAATACCCATTCGCCTTGTCTTCAGAATCACGTTTGACGCCTCTTTATCTAGGTCGGATACGCTGTCAAAAATGACAAAAAGACCAGCGACAACACGCGACTCATCTACACAACTGATGGATACCTGTTGCAAGCAGCAAAGAACGATCCGACACTCTCGGAATTCAGCTGCATCATCATTGATGAGGCTCATGAGAGAACCGTCGATACGGATGTTCTTCTCGGACTTTTGGCCAAGAGGCGAGATGATCTGAAGGTAGTCATCATGTCTGCCACCATGGACGCTGCCAAATTCGCCACCTATTTTGGCAACGCACCCACACTCCATATCCCCGGCCAACCCCATACGCTTGATATCCTATATCTCGAAGAGGCCTCCCCAGACTATCACGTGGACACAGTTCGAACGGTGAAAATCATTCATGATGAGTACCCCCGAGGAGACATCCTCGTCTTCATGATGAGCTCGAATGAGATAGAACGCGTGTGTACAATCCTGCGCCGCAACTGCCAAGACCTCGATGTCATGCCGCTGTATGGTGCGCTCACGAAAAGTGAGCAACAACGGGCTCTTGTGCAGACCGAGCGCAGGAAATGCATAATCGCAACAAACATTGCGGAGACCAGTCTGACAATTGAGAATGTCAGCTACGTTGTTGATTGCGGCTACTGCATTCAGAGCGTATACAATCCGCGTACCCGGACTCGCGTGTTGCAGACTGGCATAATCTCAAAGGCCGCTGCTGGACAGCGTGCGGGTCGAGCAGGTCGGACCAGCGCAGGCACCTGCTTCCGGGTGTATACGGAGGAGTTCCACGACGAGGTCATGTTGAACACAACACGACCCCAGATCTTCACAACCGAAGGCAAGGCCGTTGTTCTTGCAATCAAGTCGTTGGGACACAACGACGTATTTGCCTTCAACTGGCTGGACGCCCCTCAGCCAGAGACCATGCTTCGTGCTCTTGGGGACCTGAGAGACCTGTGAGTTCCCTAATCAACAATTCGTAATGCCATGTGTACGGATATACTAACCGTTATATCAGAGGTTTTCTGGATGGCACCATGAAAATCACAGATCGAGGCCGATCCGCATCCCGTCTACCAATCGATGCCATGTGGCTTTACGCCATTATGGAGGGACATGACAACTGGTCATGTGGAGCAGAAATGTGTGCCATCGCTGCAATTTGCAGCACACAGAGGCCGGTATTCCTCCGACCAAGTGCCCATCGGTATGCATCAGACGAGTTGCGAAGACAATGGGTCCATCCTCTGTCCGACCACATCACGCTTCTCAACGTGCTCCACGCATATGTGGATGTCAGAACGAAAGCGGAGACCGTTTCAGACCGACAAACTTGGTGCTTTGCCAACTTTTTGAGTTATGAAGCACTCGAAGAGGCCTTCGAGACCCGCGATCAGATTTGCACGATGATCCAACGAGATGTAGTGCGAGGCTGGATCAGCAAGATCCCTTTCCGTCATCCGAACGACTACGACAACATCCGCCGCTGCCTTGCAAGAGGATTGTTTCTGCAGTCTGCATTCCGACATGAAGAGGATGTATACAGAACCTTCCATGATAATCAAGACGCACTTCTTCATTACCACAGTGCCTTGATGGTCATGGCTTATGGCATTGATGGCCAGATTGTGGTTTTCTCGAGCCAGACGCTCACTTTGGTCGTTTGTGGTGCCACGCTCACCCAGTCCGAGAGCAGTCATATCACTAAAACCACTTGGGTTGAGATAGCACTTCTCGAGAACCCGAGAATCAGGGTCGTGATTCATGATCATGCGAGCGTCGTCGTCGGCACCGGTTTGAAGGGTAAGCTCTGTTGCTGATCGCCGCCGAATTGAGGTATATGTGATTGGCTCCGGATACCCGAGCCACTCTCCCCGGGTTCTTAGATATTCTGAGAGGGACTGGGCGGATGCGGTATCTTGACTAATATTCAGTCCTCGCGCCTTACCCGCGCGTAGAACGGGCTCGTCCCATGCCTCCTTCTTGATCTAGGACCCTAATTAGCCAATGTAAACAACAGGACTCAGAGACACTGACCAGAATCCGATGCATAGTGCCGTTTATCAAGTCGCCAATGCTATCAATGTTGACCAGAATGCCGCGGCGCAACGCAATCACTAGCAACCTGTGGGGGATGGAAAAAATCAAGTGGTTTTGTGGCCGTGGCGATGGCGCCTTTGCCGTTAATATTCGGCGTAGCTCTGGCTTTTTCATGGCTCGCTCCATATCTGGGAGGTTGGTCTTCAATGATCGAAAAGTCACCGTGGCTGTGAAGCTTCCCTTTTCCTCACCCCGAGTGATTTGAATGCCTCGCCAGGTAAGGTATAATTTCTCACTCTTGTTCTCCTGGCTGGTCCACCCGATGCTTCCAGGTCGCAAGCAACAAATGCGCATAAGGCACCACGCTAGCTGATGGCCTTCTGCTATTGCTATCTGTGGAGTTGACAGGAGATCGTGATCGATGAGTTGGCGCAATTCGGGCAGGCCGACCTCTGACCGATTCGGATTTACGCTGCCCCGTGTCAACCCGTACACTTTGGATGCATAGCGCAGGGACTCTGTGATCTTGTTGTACACAGTGCTTCAGGCTGGTGGCGTCAATTGGTGCCTGTTGTAAACATGGTATATCCAGAATAGCATCGCTGCTCGGTATTTGGACAAGGCCATGTACGTAAGATTATCGGCCGACTTTCCAGCCGTTTGGTCAGCAACAAAAAACATAAAGCCTCGAAGCTGCGCCAAGAGCTTCTGTTGGTCAATAGGAAACATCAACGTGTCCTTTTCTCTCTGTGTCAGTCTCCTGGTTTCCTCCATGGACGGAATGACGCCTGTTAGACGCAGAAATCGTTCGAAGAGTGCGAGGACGCGGTCCTGGTTATTCTGTGTTGGCGTCGCATGCCAACGGAAACCGGCTGATGCAATTTCATGTTGTTCAATCTTCTTCATCAGTTGGAAAATATACTCGTCACCGCTAGCTTCTATTCGATTGATCGCCTCAAAAAGGCTTATCCGGCGGTCGCCGACACGATGCGGTGGCATGATGGGTAAAGGTGGGATGGATTTTTGCTGATTGGGGTGACAGTGAACTTGAAGTAGCTGTTGCACGCAAACGCATGTAGAGTCTCGGATTCCGTGAAACAGCTATAATTAACGATAAATCGATTGATACAGGAAAAACAAGCAAAGGACAAATACACGAGCGCAATCAGAAGAGGGTAGAGGGGGAAAGTGACGCACAGATAAGGAAGGAGGCAGGTACTGCAAACAGGCAGGAAGACGTCAAGGCGACTTGATGGAAAGAAAGGAAGGAAAGATGCATCAAGCACCTGCTATCGGTGTCGTGAATGCAGACCTTCCAATGGTGTAGCCTAGGTGGGTTCTCCCCATAGCTTGACCCTAGGCTTCGCGTTGGTCGGCAGGTCAAATGCAACTACATAACTATCCATGACTCTTTATTTATTTTTATAGATGACCCCAAAAGAAAAGGGGGGGGAAAAAAACATCCCACTGTACTTCGTGTCTGTGTATGTTTTGTCGAGATGGCCCCAAAGATAGGACTCTGTGCCGATGCTCTGTTGAGAATGAACATGAGTTCGTACTAGCAATACTCAACCAGTTGATGACACACCCATTGTGGCTTTCTTGACTCTTGCTGCCTCGAGAGACTTCATTACCTTTGGTTGCTTGAAAGGCAGGCTTCCCGATGCATCAGAAGAAGAGCGCTTCGGAAATTTCTCTTCCTTGAAGTACACCAAGTCCTATAACTCTTTCAGAATATAAAACTGCGTAACAGTGGACGTGTCACTTACCTCGATCCGTCCAGGTTCAATTGCAGTTACAGTCTGCAAATACTGCTTGCCAGCCATGGCAAAATCTGTCCAAACAACCCATTTGTGATTACCGGTGATGAGGCACTGATACGACTTCATGGAGCGGCGATGAATGCGACCTTGGCTACCCTGATTGCCAATCACGGGCCAATGACGGGCACCGACCATGAGAAAAAGCCTATACGCAACCGCTTGCATTACGCTGCAAAGAAAGCTGTCCTTAGTACAGAAATTCAGGAGATGCGAGAGTCAATGAGTACCGTGGAGCACGCTCGCCGGGTAGAGAAGCTGAGTCAATCCAACTTCACGGATCAGATACTTCAGCAGACCCAGAGAAGCCATGAAGGATGATGTAGCTGCTCATGATATGGACGATCCATTGGTGGACAGCAGCACCGGCTTTTTCAAACAATTTGATACTGGTGAAGACCCAGAAGAAGATCTTGAGCACCAGGTCATTGATGGTGAGCCTATTGAGCAGCGCGTTGAAGAAGACGAACAAGAGGAGGCAACCGAGCATACCCAAATACCCTACGAAGTTGCTGCCCGGGCGTTCATGGAGATAATCTTCCATGGGACCATGTCACAGAACGGTGACTGGAAGAATAACCCATCTCAATGTCACTTGTGCTTGGAAGACGAGACCATTTCCGCGGAACAAAAGGCACATACATACAATAAGGAAGAGCATCTCAAAAACCATATGGGCTCGTTCATCCACACACCATTGGCGCCTTGGTGTCGTCAAGTTGAGGCACAGGCCGAAGCCGATCACTGCCCGATCATGAGTCCATATTGCGCAGAGCCGGGTCACTATACGTGCAACGAAAGTCCACGTGCGACTCTCAATTCAAACCTCCTAGACGATGACTTCCTCTAAAGACACTAGGCTCTGGAGGATCGAGGCGGCTGGAGCCAACTCTGGCTCTGCCAAATGCCAAGACGAATATCCAAAGCGAAAGCTAGCAGCAAGTAGAAACTATGAAATAAGAAAGGGCAGATCAGTGTTCTGAGTGCTAGGTGCTCTGTCGCGAGGGAGGGGGAAGAGAGGGAGAGAAAAGGTTGTGGTGCCCGTGTCGCATCCGCACAGTCTGTGCCTCTCTTTGGGCGGCCGGAAAGAACTTATAATTTTCCAAAAAATGGTAGCAGGACATGGCATTCGACAGATATATGCTCTACTCCTTGAGTCGGAGTATCCCAGCGAGAAAGCACGGCTGGCCGTCGCCGTACTCCGCAACTCACTCGCTCACTCACCCAACCACCCAACAACCAAAAAAAAAACACCAAAAATCATCACGATACCTACGTTTGCGCCAAAAATAAAGGTCCGCCTGGGGATCGAACCCAGAATCTCCTGATGTCATTTGATTACAGCCCTTCACGAGAACGTGAAGAGAAGCGGTCGTAGTCAGACGCAATGCCAATTCTGCCAACGGACCAATGAGAAACCCGGAATTGCTTCCAGGCTTGTTGAGATTGCGGCCTGTTATCACAGTACATGATTCTTTTGTGGGCGTATGCAAAATTTTCATGCCAGGCGAGCCAGGATGTGCCCATCGTGGGCCTCGTCGTCGCTTAGGGCTGGGTGAGTGGGTATCGGATGGCGCGGGTGATTGGGTGGCTACTGGCCGGAGTTTACCTAGCTAGTGCCTCTTATTTGGGTCTCTAATGAATTCCGCTATGCTGAATACGTCAGATGCGTGTCTGGTTGGGTTGAGACTCTGTACGTACTTCCTTCAGTGTTGTGCGTGGCCCATAGATTACGTCGCATGCTTGATAGATACTAGCTAATAACGAGTACTACCAATCCACCACAGTTTAGTCTCGAATCAAGAGGGAGCATTAGAAAGAAAAGAAACAAAGGAAAGCAAGAAATTGTGTTTATTCTTGTAACAGTTATTCCGTCTTAGGGTGTCTACCAGTAGTATACCTACCAGCCCATTCCAGTCCTTTTTCTAGATCTAGCAATCTGTAATCATGTGATGTGTCGTCAACACCAAGTACAGTTGCAACTGAATTTACTACAATCACCAAAACAACGATCATGATCGCCAATGCTAGTTGAAGATCGGCCATGTCAGCTCGAGCCTCGAGCTCAATATCGCGAAAGTACATTATGAATCAGATCAGCACGGTACACAGTTCCCAGTCAAATGTGAGGTACTAATTGCAATTTGCTTGGATGCCTGTGCTGACTTGATGGTTTCCTCTTCTTCTCCTTCTCTCTCTCTTCCCTTGTCTCATTCGATTGATGCTCAATTATTCGATACTGTTCCACGGTTCGTCGAACGTTTGTTTATATCTGCCAGGGCAAACAAGGCTCACTCAACAAGGTCGTGCGGCATCCTTTGTCAATGACTCTTCTTTGACAAAGACACAATCCACATGTTACACATGATCATTAAGCAATCTTTACGTGTTTGGCCAGATTGCTCACTTGCCATCAGGCCCTACTGGGTAATCAACAGGCTCAAGAGACAAACAATGCCATTATTTGTTCCTGGGCACGCCCTAATAACCTCGCCTTTGTTTGCCGTGGCCACAGACAATGAGATTCACCATCACATGAAACCATGCAATAGTTTCAGATGGAACACTTCTCTGGGTACAAAAGAAAATCACTGATTCATTTCGAAAACGTTGCCAACAACGCCTCAACACCAGTCACCCTGTCTTCATATTGAATAACACCCTTGACTCGACACATACGCAGACAGAGATCGACAGGCTCCGCATACACAAGCGCAATGTTCTCCTCATTCGCGTATATCCTCTTTCTCATCCTCCCCATACAACTCCTTGCCGCAGCGCCGGTTGCTGTCATGGATCACTCGGACGTCGCGACTCATGGTCTACCTGCCATGACCACAAAGCCCATGCTAGACGCTCTGCATGCGGATCTGCTGAGACGCCTGGAAGATGTCTCCAACGCCACGACTGGAACCGAGCCAAACATTGATGGAGGCGCAGGGACTAGACTAGACGGTGCAGCATGGGGTGCAATCATTGGCGGCTCTGCACTATGCCTTGTATTCGTATTCCTAATGTGCTGGTGTGGGAAAAATCGAAATTGGTAAGCTAGGTACAGAGTCTAGGTAGGTAAGAATCAATCCCAGAAGACGGAATTTTGTCAAAGCCAGCATTAGTGCTAATCAAGCACAGTTTGCTTGTCGTCCAATGATACTGACTGAGAATAGCGTGATTGCAGAAAAGTCCACGAGAATGGTACCCTTGCCATTCTAGCGCACCTATATCGACCTGAGGTTGCAGATTACCATCATGGGACGTTGGGAGGTGACAGACGCCGAGTTGTCATTCCTACATAGAACATAATGGTCCATTAAAATCAGCTACAAGGAGAATGGGTCTGGCGCTCTTGTATACACTCTGGTAGAATTGGAAACTCATATTTTTGCAACATGAACGGCAGCATCAAAATTTTGAAGACCAACCAAGATAGTACAGCACAACTTCCAGTAACGTTACCAGTATTTTCGAGTCATTTTTATTCTTTTGCTGTATTCATTTTCTATTTACTTATTCTATGACTGAATGGTGGAGTAGGCATTGAGGGCGAGTTGACCTCCCAGGTGAGCGTACAGCACATTGCTTCCTGCAGGAATCTCGCCCTTCTTAATCAGATCCATCATGCCGGCCAAACTCTTGCCCTCGTAGACGGGGTCTGTGATAAAGGCCTCGGTCTGGGCACCGAACTTGATGGCCTCAATGGTCTGCTCGTCGGGAATACCGTACACACCGGCATGGTACCTGTCGTCGAGGATAATGTCCTTTTCGGTGATGTCGTCCTCACTGAGACCAATCTTTACACCAGTGAACTTGGCGATGCGTAGGACCTGGTCAAAGGTCTGTTGAACCTTTGCGGAGGCGTCAATGCCAATGACCTTGCGCTTGCGCCCGCCGAGCTTCTCGGCTAGCTTGAAGCCAGCCACCATACCAGCCATGGTCGAACCGGTGACGGCGCAGACAATGATTGTGTCAAAGAAGACGCCCTGGGCCTTTTCTTGCTGCTCAACCTCGAATGCCCACCTGGCAAAGCCCAAGCCGCCCAGAGGATGATCCGAGGCACCGGCGGGGATGTAGTAGGGCTTGCGGCCAGCGTCGCTCAGCTCCTGCTTCAGGTTCTTGAGCGTGTCCTTGTGCTCAATGCCAAATGTCGAGGGGTCAAGGCGGGAGTCAGCGCCCATGACGCGCGACAACTGAATGTTGCCGACCTTGGTGTATCCTGGGTCCTCCCAGTCGACCCAGTGCTCCTGGACCAGGGCGCTCTTCAGCCCCAGCTTGGTGGCTACTGCAGCCACTTGGCGGGTGTGGTTGGACTGGACGCCACCAATACTGACGAGAGTATCGCATCCCTGAGCTACAGCCTCAGAAGCCAGGTACCTGAAATGGAAGAATTTAGTACAAACGGCAGCAAACAGTCCCGGGCATTCCCTAGGACAGTGTAGATTTTCTCATCTTACTCGAGCTTTCTAGTCTTGTTTCCTCCATAAGCCAGACCCGAGTTGCAATCCTCACGCTTTGCGTAAACTTGCACCTTTCCTCCAAGAGCCTCGGATATACGGGGCAGGTGCTGGATCGGCGATGGTCCGAAGAGGAAAGATTCCCTCGGGATGCTTGCAAAAGGCTCTGGCAACTGAACGTCGGTCATTTTGAATAAAGTTAAAAGGGTATATATTGGGAGATAGGGGAGACGAGTTTAGAAGATTGCAATGAGCGAATGCAACAAGAATAAATACAATAAGAGGAGCAGCAGCAGAAAGGACGAATAAAATCTTACATGTTGATCATTGTCGAGATGCCGAGTATACCCTTCCCAAAGCGTGGGTTGATACTGGCAAAGCGGAGCCGATGTGCCGCCCGAGTTCGGGGGTGACATCGGATCCGCTGCGTGAACTAGGGATTGTGCCAATACTGGCCCAAACCGGCGATAACACAACGTAATTGGGTATGCTAATTGCAGTCTGTCGCCCTGCAGCAAATGAGCGGTTGGACATACCTGATAAGGCTCATCAAGTGCTGATTATCGAGAGCCAGATCCGGCATGGGATGGCACGAGTAGTATGATACTAGAGGCAGTTTTTGGTTGAACGTTTTGCCCTACTGTGTATAGCTGATTGCGACCGTGAAACCCGGCAACAGATAAGACTGTCCGTCTCTGCAGGCTATCTACGTACGTACTGTCAATCAGCGAGCCTGAGTACAGCACCCATCTCCCTGATGTATGCGTTTTGACAGTGCTCCTCTTGTCACTAGGTCACCTTTTTAGAAAGAATTCAAACGCCGCCATCATGCCCAATAGCCTTGGTCAAGTGCCTGTTGCCTGTGAGCCGAATGCCAAGGTCGCAAAGTATGATGGGTGAGTTGACAACGCAATTGGGTCAGTCTATTCCATCCATTGTGGATTTTATGGAGATAAAACCTTACCCAACCCATTACACAGTAGGTTAGGTACGTGCAAGACACTGAATGTGCTTTCGGGCTAAAAGTGAGTACGGATACGACGGAGTTAGAAGAATGTCCGTTGCTATCTAGGTATGTAAAAGTGCCTGCAGATAGTCTCTAGGTGGGTTACCTCACTATACCATAAGAATATGTTTCCCAGTGATCGTCGCCAGTATCTCGTCGCACAAGTATATCATCATGATCCTTTCTGGGGACTTTACACCGGCAAGAATGAACTGAAGAGCTTCAATCAATGAAAATGGCACATATGGCAGCTAAACCTGCCTGCGCCGAGGACCTCGGAGGTCGCGTCGCGCCCCTCTTTGGCAGGGGAGCAGTCCACGGGTGCTGAGCCGACTTAAAGGTAACGTCGAGCGTCGTGGCGCGTGCTTAACTCGGGTTTTTTTTTTTTGGTTCCTCCTTCACTTCTCCTGGTTGAGATTAAAACAAAAATTCAAACGACATCGCAACTGCCTCAAGGAAAACTGAAGAGCCGGGAATATCCAATTTTACTGCTCATCGACAGAGGGCTGCCTAGGGCGCAGAGACCTATAGATACGGTCGTGTACCTACCAACTCTTCCCAAGATATCTCCCGAGCAAAGATGAGCGCGCCAGTCGAGGTCCGGACATTTCCAAAACTGTCGCGTGGGCGGCTGGTGGGTCTTGGGATCACTGGCATCATAATGCTCCTGTCCTGCCGGCGCGAGGTGCTCATGCCGGGCTCGCCCATCTACGATTACCTGCTCGCAGGCCGGCCGGCCGCCATCACCAACGCCATCCGCGTCCAGAATGGGCTGTTCTACGTGCTCTGGGGCCTCCACAGCATTGAATGTGCCTTCTTCTCAATCATTAGGCTCAAGAGACACAACGTGCACTTTCTGACCGACCTGTGGTGGCAGTGGATGCTCATGTGTTTTGTTGGTGGTGCAAGCAGCGTACGTAACATTTCCCCTAAAACTCTTACTATGGGGGAGCAACCACTAACTTTGAATTCCTCAGTGGCAACACTTTCGCCTAGCCGTCAAGGAAGCGACGGCAAAGCAGGCATGAATACATGGTAGCCCGTTGCAGGTCATTCGAGAAAATACCACCAATATGGATTTCGCTGTGACCATTCATCCAGAGCCTATGCACCATCGAGGTGTTACACTGTAGCCGTTGAAGTATTGAGCTAGATATATAGATCCTGCGGGGCGACCGGCATCGGGCTTCACTTGACTATAAAGGACCCTGGCACGCTTCACACAATATACTGTTACATGAACTTTGCCGGCAGACGAATAACATGGTACCTTGGTAGTGTATGCTGTGTGAAATGCCATTATGCGATGTACAATTAAACATCTTTGCTTCATTAGCAGACATCAAACACGTACCTGACGACCTGCCCACGCAGTGGGACGGTCACCACGACATAGACGCGGGGCTTGATGCATGTCACTTGGCCAACATCGAATAATTATTCCGCCCATGCAAGTGATGCCAGAAAAAAATGAAACAACACGTAGCTTGATATTGTTGGGCCATTTGTGAAACATGTCCACAGGGCAATTCGTTTACTCATCTGAAGGCTTTTCTTCAATATAAATGCTGGCTCTAAGGATATTGCCGCCACCAACCAGATTCGAGGATTGATAATAGATCATGTGAAACAGTAATAGGGTCGTATTCATTCATTCATTTATTCATCGTAGCCTAGGCCATCTACCTGCCGGCAGCTTCTGAAAGGATCTCAATCACACAAATACGTTGCCCGGCCGGCACGGCATGCGTAGCCTGGCAGCTCAAAACCTGACCGACGTTCCATTCACTCGTCTTCAGGGACATCCCTTACTTCTTGCCATAGCCCTGAGATGAGCTCTGGCCGCTGGATGAGGTGTAGGTCGAACCACCCTGGCCATTGTTGTAGTAGGTACTACCGTTGGGGTTTGAGTAGTAGTACGAGCCATTGCTGGATATTCTAGTCAGCCTCGATTCTTTCCTTTCAGAAAGTAGACACCTTTTGATCCGAGAAGGGCCGTCTTGCATGACCGAGCCCGATGCCAAGGAGAAGATGACCTCTTGACACTTCAAGAGCATCTACAGGGAAAGGCACTTCGAAATTTTCATGTCGCTCACCTGTTGGAGTAATGGTAAGAGTTTGAGTTCGAGGCGCTGCTACCATAATCACGGGAGCAATAGTGGTTGCCCTATTGGCCGAGTCAGTCATGCTATTCAACGTACGGCGCTCTTATTACGGAAAGCAACATGGGTTGTCAGGAATTGGGAAATCAATGCTGACCTGGCTATTGGTGCCCGAGGAAGTGTAGGAGTAACCGTTGTTGCTGTTGCCGCTAGGCATGTTGAGAGATTCAATTGGATTGAGTATGAAGATCTGTATGGGGGTTACTTCTTGAGAATTGATGATCACTAGGACAGATGACACAGAAGCAGGTGGCTGAACGTTGTTGGGAGTTGCTTAGTTGTCTGGGGGTGGAAGAAAAGGGAAAATGACGAAGCTTCGGCACGATTGACAGAACTGGTATTATTTATACCAAGCATACGAACCCACCTACATACGTACCTACCTACATACCTAGGTAACCTACCTACATTTGCCGGTTTTTAGTCAAACAGCAAGCAAGTGGGACCTCTTCCCAGATGCCTTCTTGCTTCTTCTTGGCTTATCATGGAGAAATGAGGGGTTGTTGCGGCAAGCACCCGCCAACATGACCAGCTTAACCTTGCTCACTTTTTTGAGGTTCTGACGATGCCGGAAACAGCCAAGCGTCGATACAAACTCACATGTTGCGCAGTGATTACATATATAATGTCTACGCACTGAACCTATTCTGTACATGAAGCTTGGGGAAAGCAAGGAGAAGAAGAAATGACACTGATGGGCCGTGGGGTGTTTTTTTTCCTCGTGGGGGGTTGCACCAGTTGTACACGCATGTGCAGAATGAAAAGCAATTATTTTCTTCTCTGGATGTCATATGCAACAAGATGGTCGCTGACTAACCGGTGAAGATGAAAAGTGGCAATGGACCGTTTGCATCATTTTGAGCTAGCATAAACTTGACCAGGGGCAGTGCGTTTCGCCTCGCCGTACCTACCTATCCAAGGTTTTACACTTTCGAGAGACTTTTTGGCTATTGAGACCTACCTGTCCAAACTCGATCATCCCGACCTCTACGGTAGCATCCACGGTCTTGATTGTAGGAGTTGGAATTGTCCTTGGTCAAGGTTGCAGACAGGTCCTCGTTTGTTGCTTCAACACACCATGGCAGTCAGGACCTGAAGGGTGGGTTGGTGGATGGAGTACGTGGACTTACATGCAAGGTATCCAATTAGACACTTGCCGTAGAAATGTAACTTCGTATAATGGGAAGTGCTATCTCCCACATGACAGTTCACGCTGGCCGCTTAGATATCCTCCCGCACCATTTGATCACGAAAAGGCCAAGAGACAATATGAGATGCTAGTTTCACTGATTTGGTATTTGGTATATATGGTCTATGCAAAAGCAGATCTATGTCGCTCTTTAGCCTTCATCAGTTATGTCTCGAAGATTCAGCCTCGCCCCTCGATTTATGGACATGCAATATGTTTAGCAGAAACTTCAATGCTTACAAGCTGCCCTTGGCAGCGCCCTCGCGGCCATCAACTTCCAACTCGGACAGGTACTTCTCGGCGTCAAGTGCAGCCATACATCCCGATCCTACACGACAATAACAAGTCAGTAACCCTTATTCTGAATCGGGTAGAATATGAAAAGAATGAGAAGGCTCATTAGTGTCAAACTTACCTGCACTGGTAATGGCCTGTCGGTATCTCTTGTCCTGCACGTCGCCGGCAGCAAAGACACCCTCGACGCTGGTGAGCGGCGTACCGGGCTTGGTCACGACGTAGCCCTCGGCATCAGTCTCGAGCTGGCCCTTGACCAGGGAGGTGGCAGGGTCGTGACCAACAGCGTAGAACAGACCGTTGGCCTCAATGGTCTCTTGCTCGCCCGTCTTGTTGTTCTTGATAACCAGGTGGCTCATCAGGCCCTTGTCGTCACCCTTGACCTCGACACCCTCGGTGTTGAAGCGGACAGTGACCTTGGGGTGCTCCAAAAGGCGCTGAGCCATGATGCTGCTGGCTCTCAGCTGGTCCTTGCGCACCAGGACGGTAACGTGGCTACCGTATTTGGTCAGGAAAGTAGCCTCCTCAGCGGCACTGTCTCCGCCGCCAATGACGACCAATGGCTTGTTACGGAAGATGGGCACGGCTCCGTCGCAGACGGCACAGGCGCTGATACCGTTCTGCCAGTACTTATCCTCACCGGCAAGTCCAAGCCTCTTTGCGGACGCGCCAGTGGCCAGAATGATGGCATCGGCAGTGTGGACGGTACCGGGTGCCCACTCGGTTTCGTACTTGAAGGGCCGCGAGGAAACGTCGAGCTTGGCGACGGTCTCTGAAATGATCTGGGTGCCGAATCGCTCGGATTGTTGCTTCATAGCCTCCTGTTCAAGAGAATGCTGGGTCAGCAAACATGGTCACGATCATGGCTGCTGCCGCCACCAGCAGGAAACAGCCAATTGGTTCGGGGCAAGCCGAAAGAAATAAGTGAGGGGACGACTCACCATGAGTTCTCCGCCCATGATACCCTTGGGGAAACCGGGAAAGTTCTCAATGTCGGTGGTGGTGGTGAGCTGGCCACCAGCAGCAATGCCGTTGGCCATGAAACCCTCGTACAGGACGGGCTTGAGCTCGGCACGGGCCAGATAGACGGCGGCCGTGTGGGCGGCAGGCCCGGAGCCAATGATGACAACCTTGCTGTGCATATTTCTTGTAGGAATCTTGGGAATCTGTGTTGAGGGTGCGGGTTTGAGTTGAAGTCCGGCGGTAGACAAGGCGGCAACGGAAACACCAGATGCGCCTGCGCGAAGAGTTCGTCTAAAGGCTGAGGAAAACAGTTTGGCGGTTGTATGAAGAATGAGGATCAAAAGGGGGGGAAAGAAGGAGGGAAAATGGAGGGCAGGAGACAGACGGTCTATAATCTATAGAAACAGACGAGACAGCAGGACTGGCGGCGATGGATGGAATCTTCTCGGGAGCGTCAAGGATGACAAAGATGGGGATAGCCTGGCTGGTGGATATCAGATGTAGGGTCTGGGTACGTAGTACTGTAGTGTCATCTAAAAGAGTCGTACATAGCGTCTACGGGTACGTTGAGAGGTAAAGTACAGGTGGTTTTCGGCTTTGGCTTCCAGTACCTACAGCAAGCAAAGGCCGGTAGTGAGTGCACTATGTATGTCAGCTAGGTACAATGTAGGTGACCTAGGGCGGGCGGATAGAAGAGGGCAGATCTGTACGTGATTCGAGAAAATCTGATTCCACTACCCAAAAGACCCCCGACCTGCGCCCCAAGACACTGCAGATTCCAAATCTTGCATGGGGACGAGGCGGCGGCGGGCCGATTTAGGGACGGACACCCCGCATTACTCAGCCAGCCGATAAATACCTACCCACGTACGATAATGCCTCGATAGTGTTTCCAGAATGGAGGGGCAGCACTTA
>NW_006917101.1:2482316-2529862 GCF_000516985.1 Pestalotiopsis fici W106-1
CCCTTCCTTGTTCCCTTGATGATGCCAATGACGACGGCTTTGGGTCCTCGAAACGGAAATTCAATATCAAATATCTGTTACGAGCATACCAATGTAAACAATAATGATCTGATTGAAATGTTCCCATTCGTCACCGGTGTACAATAACAAGGTACATTTCACCAGGATGTAATATTTCTCCTTGTCTCTTTCCAAACGTCCCCTTCTCTCAAATGTATATGCTGGCGGGATCAAGACTGTACTCCGTACCTAGCTTGGCTACTGGAATCATTGAGTATCCATAATACTCAAACTCCAGCCATGCCCGAGGCTCAACCAATCCCAGCACAGACTGGACGTTGGCCAAGTACTTGTTCCTGTGTACCTACCTACTTACCACTGACCACCAGCCTATATCGTACATCCCAGCACATTTCTCAATCGTGACCAAGTCCAAAGAGATGGATTCCTCATCATGGCGGATTCATCCGGGGTTTCGTCTCTAGCCATCATCGGCACTAACCGCAATGAAATGCCGACCTCACAGCAGCTGAATAGTGTGACATTCATTACCTCAGATACTGGCTCTCGCTCGTCGTCTGCCGTTTCTTTTTCTCTCTCCCTCTCCTCGAGGGCAATACAGTTATGAGCTGCTTCTTCTTAGTTCGACTGCTACGCATTATCCTCATGTACATTATAGCACAGTAAAGTATGTTGTTAGTGGCATTGCTCAAAAAAAGAAAAACCTCTCACAATCGGCCGCACCACCGCAGCTCAACTAGATCTGGACTAGGGAGTAGTATCATTAGTAGGTAGATTGATAATTTTATCACTTCCGAAAATAAAAACCCACCCAACAATTCTCGGATTCCACATGCTACCTAACAGCCCCTGCCGGCCACTGTAGGACTAACCAGCATATAAGACGCAATCTCATGGGGCGAGCATTCATGATGAGAACGAGGTATTCCGACACGACAGTTGACGCCATAGGTGGGTAGATTGCATACGCGACATATTTAGCCCTTCATAACACTCAAGGTGCCTTCCTACTACCAACATAACTGACCTTTCCCACTACGGTGGTGGTAGTAGTAGTAGTAGTAGTCGTAGTCCGCCGCACCACGCGACTGACCTGATCCCCGTCCCCATGTATTCCCATTCCCGCTCCAAGAGCCGCACCGCACCCGGTTACCGACTCTCGGCCAGCAGATTGATTGCATTGCAGCAGTCCAGCTTGACCCGCACTATTCTGGGGGGAGGGGGAGGGAGAGGTTATATAGTACATGTGCTGTAGGTACATCAGGTACAAGCACCATTTCTTCCATTTGTGTCTTGCGATGTCCAACCAATCAACGTACATTGCATACCTACCTAGTTGGCCCAGAAGCACATACTGCATCGATCAACCACATCAACGTCATCCCACCCACCGTTAGAGGCAGTGACGTGTGAGGAGCACTTGTTCAATGTTTTACTTTATTTGCCCTTGCCGATATCGAATTCAGGCCCCATCTCAGAATACATCAAGACACTTACACAGAGCACATGTTTGCAACTTTAATCTGAATCGAAATTCAGAATGATTGCCAATATTGATGTATCGTCTAGACGCATCCTACCTATGCCTTCCTTCACGAGCGACTGAATATGAAACCAAGCAGTCAAACTACTTTGGAGATACCATGCAGTAGCTGCACGCAAAGATCAACTTTCGCTCTTGATTCTTTCAGTGTAAAGTGTATCATCTAGCAACAGTCAAGACTTATATTATCAACATCCAAATCGAAATGTTCTGTCACACCCAGATACGGAATGACAACATCTCCACGTGACTTTGATCATACCTTTGTTAATGGATCGTGAATTGGTCGAATTACCATACGTTCGGCCAATAACCAACTCTTTGCCAGCCGGCCGCGCTGCTTCGGCCATTCATGTGGAGCTCCGATAGTGAACTCGGCGGTTCCGGCAGGCAAACTCCCCCAGTGACTGCCGGCATGTAAGCTGATGCAAAAGGACATATAAATCAGTGTACTACCCTCGTCTGATGTTCTAACATGCACATTCATAGGTCATCTAAAGCAACTATCCCTTGATTCTATCTCACGAAGAGACCCTATCATCCGCCACCAAAGTTGGCTCACTCGGCGTGGAGCTAGAATCGGACTACACTTTGAGAGACTTCTTTTGACACACAGCACCAATACCATAACACGCCATGGAGGCCGAGGCGCGGACTGCATATCAACCGATTCATCCGTTACTTCGACCTCTCCTGGACCCTGAATATGTCGCCTTTCACGACGAGCATCTTCAGTACGTAGTCCCGTCCGAAGCGGAAGCTTGGGATCCCAACAGCCGGAATAGACCGTCTCCGTTGGCTCTCGGTGGCCAGGGCTTGGTCAAAGTAAGTTCTGTGTATGACAAAGATCTTGGAACTTTCCAGGTCCGGGTGTTTACACCAGAGGGCAATGCACCAGAAAGTGGGTGGCCGGTGCTCATCTGGTTCCATGGAGGTGGATGGGTAATGGGTGGGCTGAGTAGCGAGAACGGTTTCTTAAGCCATATCTGCAAATGTGAGTAAAACTATCCGGCCAGAGAGGATTTTGCCATCTTTCATTATCTGTTCATTTTGCTCGACATGGGCGCCACCATTGCCCTCCAGGGAGCTGATCCAGACATGACGCAGTCGTGAATTGTGTAGTCATTTCAGTCAACTACAGACATGCTCCTGAGCACGTCTATCCAGCTGCTGCTACCGATGTGCTCGCGGGATACCAATGGATCGTGGATCCCAAGAATGCGAGCACGCTCAATATTGACACATCAAAGGTAGCAATAGGGGGCCTGTCAGCGTATGTAGACTCTCCATTGGACCGACAATGGCATCAATGCTCACCTGTATCAAAGCAATGAGGTGGCTAACAATATGCATACAGCGGCGGCTGTTTGACAGCAATCTTGTCACTCAAGGTTTCGCACGTGGGGATCTGGCCAAGGCCCATCTTCCAAATGATGCTCTGCCCGGTGATTGACAATACTGCAACTGTTGAAACTGCATGGTATGGCTCTCGCAATGCCCCCTGGCTCACGCCCTCGCGCATGACTTGGTATCGGGAAAAGTATTTCTCGTCTCCATCCGAGGCAGCAAACTGGGATGCATCTCCGTGCTTTGCGCCGACGGAAATCTTGGCCAAGAGTCCACAAACTTTTATTGCAGTCTCAGAGTGCGACCTACTTGCACCGGAAGCCATGAAATTTGGCGAGAGTCTGAGGGATGCAGGTGTCTCAACTCGGGTCGAGATATACAAGGGTGGCACACACAGTATCTTGGTGCTCGCAGGGTAAGCATCTCATTCGCCTTTCAAGTTTGTTTATTGTGACGGCGAGATCGAACGAGCTAATTGACAACCCTTTTTGCCGTGTACTGCAGCCTGCACAAAGTAGGACAAAAACTAGTTCACGATGCCTGCGCAGCCTTGGCGCAAGCATTTGGGACAAATTACGATGATGGACTATCTCCGATTCAGCCTCCGGCTTGAACGTAGGCGCTACTTGCGTCTCCCTCCAGGAGAGCACTCTGGGTATGATATCGGCGAGCACGTGAGTTTCTACGTACTCTGTATTGATCTACGCCAGTCACAAGGGGAACCACAGCTTGCCCGATGCGTCACATCTACTTAGAATAATACATTGTGTGTCTTCTGTTACCATAATTGACGCCAAGATTGCATACATGACATCCTGGAACAAGGATTAATATCTCGAGAGATTTCTTAGGCTACCAACGAGCCGCGCCAAGCTGAGAGAGCCTGGGCTTCGCCAGTATCGAAGACCAACTGCGCTGCCTGCCAGTGTACCAAAAAGGAGTACTTGAAGAACCCGGATAAGCACGTTACCTTGGTGATCACTCTTGGCAATCACCTCCGAGTATCTCTCATTGGAGAAACTGACGCGCGAGTATTTGGTCTGCCACCCCAGACTTGGGATATACTTGGACAACAGTTCCTCTAGCGATTTCCGCAGCCGGTAGGTCGGCGACAAGACGGATGCGCGCATCTCGATATAATTCTGTAGTGCTAGGTCGTTGATGGCATGCGCGTCTGGTGTACGCACTTCGGAGTATTCGGCCAACGCCGAGGCTCGCTGGATGTTTGAATCGGTTGAGGACCGGTCTTCAGGGTCATTGCTTTCCTGGGCACTGTGCTTGTCGAGTATCGAGAAGAGTGTATACACGTCTTCCAAGCCTGCATTCATTCCTTGCCCATAAAAGGGGACCATGGCGTGTGCAGCGTCGCCCAGAACCACGACCGAACTCGAAAAGTGGTAAGGCGTGCACTTGATGCTGATAAGAGGAAGATGAGGGTTGGTTACAAAGGAAGAAATGAGCTCATCCCGGGGTATAAGCGACGTGACTCCGGGAAAATGGTGATCAAAGAAGTCTGGGATCTTTGATGAATCGGCCTCCAGCTCTGCAAAATTGCCGCTAGGCATGAAGAGCGTGCACGTAAAAGAGCCATCCTAGAAGTCGGTGTCAGCAAGTCCTCATGTGCTTTTTGCAGCTCTGCCTGAGTGCGACATGTGGCTCATGTGACTGCCAAATGCGTCTGCCAGTGTTCACGTGCAGGAAGTAAGGCTAGAATGAGTGTACGAACCTCGCTCGGTATCGCAATGAACATGAATTGTTTTCCAGGCCAAATGTGAAGATGATGTGGTGAGATCTTGAACTTTGCCTTGAAGCCATCACCAGCAGCGGCGGCATTTGGCTGAATGGTGAACTCGCACCAGTTGGTGTCGATATACGTCTGCTGATAGTCCATGCGAACGTACTTCATCAGATGGTATCGTACTGCAGAGTGAGCGCCGTCTGCACCAATCATGAAGTCAAAATCAATCTCTATTTCCTCTCCGCGACCCAATGTTCCCTTAGGGCCTCGCTTCTCAAACCATGCCTTTTGGTTCTTGAAGTCGGCTCCCGTGAGCTTGTGGTTGAAGAAGAATTTCACGTTCGGCATGCTCTCCAAGATGTCCAAGAGACGCTTGTTAAGGTCTGCTCTGTCGACAGCAAAGATTGTCTGAAAACTGGTGAGTGACCGGCCACGCATCGAGTATCGAGCCGAGTAGCAAGCGAGCGTCTTACCCTTCCATGAATATCATAAAGCTGTGCCTCTTCGTATAGATCACCAGACGGTTTCTTGCCATGGATCATGCGGCCCTCCATTGGAATAGTAGCCGACTTGACATGCTGCAGAAGCCTTTCAGATCCTGCATTGCTCATGGCATTAATGCCCCGTTCTGAAAGGGCCAGATTGATAGATTTGGTGAAGTTGAGCGGGATCGTGGAGGGATCCCGGAGGTCTGCCGTGCGTTCGTGTCAGCACAAGAGCTCATAGGATCGACTTGTAGATGTCGTCCATCTCGCCTGGTCGCTGCATAAGGTCTAGAACTAGTGTATGTGCACCTACCACTCCTCAACTCGTATATCTCTACATCGTGGCCACGTTTGGCAGCATAGAGAGCAGCCAATGATCCTACAGGTCCAGCGCCGACCACGACAAACTTTTGCTGGCGAGCCATGATGGTATACAGCACGACACGTCCAATTGAGGAAAAAAGTAATGAATCTGTAAAGTGAATGGTACTGGCTCTAGAATTTAAAGATAGGGCACGGAGACAAGTATGTATAGGTAGGTATATGGTAAAAGTGTAAATAGTTGCTGCTGGGTTTTGATGTTGAGCGAATTCGGAGATGAACCCAGCAGAGTTTCTGTCTTGATACGTCGTGTCAGGTTCTGTCTGGCTCGAGTACGGTGACCATGCTGCCAAAAACAGCGTTATAATGAGCTTACTCACCAGAAAAGGCAGTCTACAATCTGTTGTTGACAAACGACTGGTGTTGTTCTTAGATATGTCTCGGCAAGAATCTTGCTGCAAATTGTTGTTGTCTGTCTGTCTGTCTGTTCTGACTCGGCATATAGCGGCAAGGCGTGGTGATGATTCAAGTTCGCAGACTCCCCGGGCTTGGGCCGCCCAAAGCCGAACACTGAATCCCACTAAAGACATACAGTAGTAGTACATAGGTGGTGTTAGGAACTTCATCCCGCCTGTACATTAGGTAGTGTTAGCCTGTCTTGCTTGCCCCCCCCCCCAATTTAGTGTCCCTCGAGCTCCAGCTCTGGAGTGTTGTCACTATTAGGTACAAGCTGGGCGGGATGAATTTTATGGTGGGGCAACCGTTTAGGAACCCCCCATTCATTTGAGTACGGCACCTCTACGACCGACTGCCCGGGCCGCCGAGAAATACAGATTTGGACCAAAGCAGCCAAACGAAGACGGTGAACTACTACTGGTTTCCCGTTCCTTTCCACAGCAGCCTCACGCCTTGTTGACCTTTTTGAGGACCTTGCCGGCCAACTTGCTCCTCTTCTCTATCAAAGGACGACGTCACGATCCACCCACAAACGCCCGCGATCATGACCGACACAGAACCTCCGGCTAAGAAGAAGTGTCTCGGCGCCGACTGCGAAAACGATGCTGGTTCATTGCAGTGCCCGACTTGCTTGAAGCTGGGAATCAAGGACAGCTTCTTCTGCTCCCAGGACTGCTTCAAGAAAAATTGGGTATGCATCATGACTCCATCTCGTTCCTTCTCAGCTCTCGCGTTCCCCCAAATGGCTTCTCCCCCCTCCCCGTCAATGAGCTTCCTGCATCTAACCAGAAAAATGCGTACAGGGCGACCACAAGTCGATGCACAAGACTGCGCAGGGCAAGACTCAGAACGGTATTCTCCACAGCATTTTCCCTCCGAAGGTCGTCTCTAAACCTGATCCAGCAACTGGCTTCTTCAACCCGTTCCCTTCGTATCCCTTCACCGGATCTCTACGACCTGTCTATCCGCTGTCGCCTAAGCGCACCGTGCCCAAGTCGATACCACATCCCGACTATGCCGAGACGGGCATCCCAAAGAGCGCCCGCCTGATCAACAGGAACAAGTTTGAGATTCTGGATGCCAAGTCGCAGGAGGGTATGCGCAAGGTCTGCAGATTGGCCCGAGAAGTGTTGGATATAGTGGCTGCCGAGTTGAAGCCTGGCATTACCACTGATTACCTGGACGAGGTCTGCCACAAGGCATGCATTGAACGCAATGTAAGCAAACAGGGGAAAGGAAAAGCCCCGAAGTCGTTGTTGGGGGAAAAGAAGAATGGTACAAGAACTAATGATGCCATCTCAGTCCTACCCTTCTCCTCTCAACTACAACCATTTCCCCAAGTCCATCTGCACTTCGCCGAATGAGGTCATCTGTCATGGTATCCCGGATCAGCGCATTCTCCTAGACGGCGACATTATCAACCTCGATGTGACCCTTTACCACGAGGGCTTTCACGGCGATCTCAACGAGACGTACTACGTAGGCGACCGTGCCAAAGCCGACCCCGATGCCGTGAGGGTGGTTGAGACAGCGCGAGAGTGCTTGGACAAGGCGATTGAGCTCGTAAAGCCGGGCGCGTTGATTCGAGACTTTGGCAATGTGATTGAGAAGCATGCCAAGGAGAGGGATTGTAGCGTCATTCGCACCTACTGTGGTCACGGCATCAACAGCATCTTCCACTGCCCACCCAACGTGCCTCACTATGCAAAGAACAAGGCAGTGGGAGAGTGCAAGCCGGGCATGACATTCACCATCGAGCCCATGATCGCCCTTGGCAAATATCGTGATGTGACCTGGCCGGACAACTGGACCAGTACGACTATTGACGGCAAGAAGACTGCCCAATTTGGTAAGTTTGCTACACGCGCCTCGGGCGCAATCGTCATACCGTCTTCCCATGTTTTTCAAATCCTCCTGCAAACAAATTATTTTGGCTGACCGCAAAATTCAGAACACACTCTACTCGTGACAGAGACTGGTGTAGAAATTCTGACCGCCAGGCAAGAGAGCTCCCCGGGAGGTCCGATCCCTATACCTGCACCGGTTGAGAACGGGACCAGCGGATAGTGCAATATGAGCTGTTGTTTGGAGCATGATCTGGTTTACCTACGCGGCACTTCATCTTACACGCGTGCATTCCATGAAGTTTACCTTTCTGGTAATAAGTGCCGAAAACACAGAACGTCTTTGGACCCGTGGGGGAGTTGTAGACACGTAGCGGTGTCCTGTACGATCCATCAGGCACAGGGGAAAGCGATGCAGTGATCAACAAGACATTCTCTGTCTTTGCTTGGGATATTTGAAATGCCACTGGATCTAGATGCTGGGATGCGTGTGAGAGTAGGTAGTTTGTGCCATTGACGGGATGCTGCAATTTAGACAACCACAAACACACCTCAAGTAGCCAAGCAAAGCTAAGTATATTGCGTGAATCAATGAGTATGCCCATGCCTTTGTCAAAGGTTCAGAGCGAGCTCAACGGATGGACCTGGTGCCTATTGAATATAGAGCTCGATAAAATTCATGATCAAGGACGCTGTTTCATTGTTTCATTATTCATCCCAACTTTCCAATCGCCCGTCATTAGCCAGATCTGTCTATGCTACATGCACTTTCCTTTCGGCTCAACTCTTACTGGTTAGGTCAATGAATTATGAGACCCAGCTAGAAACAAAACCTCAAACGCCACCCAGTTGGGAGATGCAGGGATTAGGAGCTTTTACCAGCGAGCATGTTTGTTGTATAGGTAAACTTGTAAGTTTTCCACTTACATACAGCACTTTCGGACACTCGAGAAGCCAAGCTGTGCATGTGTGTATATCTCCAGTCCAGTCACAACTATGTACATGATACATACCCTGCCCTGTGCAAGGCATGCATAGTATCACATTGGTGATTAGGACAAGTACGTAGTATGTACCATACTTGGAAGAAGTAGCTCCAATAACCGTTGCTCTCGTGGGGACGCGATTCCAGCCACGGAATACTATGGGAGCCATATGAAGAGAGCTCCGTGCTAGTAGTAGGTGTAATGGGAATCCCTGCCTGTCTGTCTACCTACACAGTAGGTATAGATTAGTTGGTACCTTACATTGACGAGGTATTGGGTATCATATTTCTCCAGGCAGAAGCTCAGTTATTAACTCATTGAACAATGACATCGTTGCAATGTGCTGCCTCGTCTCACATGCATTGCAGGTAAGAGAGAAAGCACAGGTGGGAAGTGGAAGTAAGATTCCTTGGTATTCAGGTTGAGGAAGCGGCCTTTTTCCAATCTGCGCGAGTGGGTGAGCCGCTTTCATCATCGGAGGAACCGTCCTCCAAAAGCCAACAGCCCTGGAGGTCAGGTCAGTTCAATCCAGTCGGGTCCAGGTCGGGCCCTTGCTAACCCAGCCTATCCGCATGGAGCCATATACCTCACCACCTGCAGCCTGCCCAAGCTTACCTACATTATTACCTAGTAGCTAGCCGACTCGAACATTACCTACTGCAAACTCCATACTTACGCAACTCATTTTGCCCGCCCGCACCAACAATCCACACATCCACGTCCCACGCCCACACCCACACACGCACAACACACCACCTCAAGCTCCTCCCTCAGCTGCAATCTTGCTCCCAACGGGTCGATCAGGCAGTCTACATACATCCTACATACTCTCAGCACCTCTGCGCTACCCGTTGTCGTCCTATTGTGAAGGGTTCAACAGAAGACTGCTATTCCCGCGGACTCTCGACGCCGTCTCCTCCCATCTTTTTATCCAAACCATAAACAGTACAACATCAAAATGTCGGGCGAGGCATGGTTATACCTGTTTGCGGTGTTGATCAACGCCGTGAACCTGTTCCTTCAGGTCTTTTTCACTATCATGTACAGTGATCTTGAGTGGTAAGTCGTCTCTCTTGGCCCCCCTTTGGTCCCTCCCTACCGCTCCCCGTCTCAGTCAAATCCTACTTGCCCGACAAACTCACCCCCATCTCCGTCCCGAGGCTCGAGGCTGGCGATACTGACCTTTTTGCGCGCAAACAGCGACTATATCAACCCGATCGACCTCTGCAACCGTTTGAACACTTACATCATCCCCGAGGCTGCTGTGCACGGTTTCCTGACTTTCCTGTTCCTAATCAATGGATACTGGGTTGCTCTCATCCTCAACTTGCCCCTGCTCGCCTGGAACGTCAAGAAGATCCTCGAGAATACGCACCTCTTGGACGCCACCGAGATTTTCCGCAAGCTCAACGTCCACAAGAAGGAATCCTTCATCAAGCTCGGCTTTCATCTCATCATGTTCTTCTTTTATCTCTACAGCATGATTGTCGCTCTTATCAGGGACGAGACCCACTAAGCTGGCACGCGGATTCCGCCCGGTCTACGTAGCGAGCGCTTCACAACGAGACCACTCTCGACGCAGTCCTGCCGGCGCGATTCCCCTCTCACTATGGCATCTACAAAGCTACATAGCGTCTGGATCTGATCCGGTTGCGGCAACGTGGTGAACAGTTACGGTTGGGAAGGGAGCTAAATCTGGCGGTGGGCGACTAGCAGACAGACACGCATCGGTGGGCGGTGACATATAATAAGAAGCATCAGGGGGGTGTGAAGGCCAAAGTCGTCTGTTGTTGGTGGTGACTTTGCAAAAGTTGTTGATATAACTTTGTGGGCAATGGAGGTAATTAATATACCACCTGAAGAGTCGAGGTGGTGGCATGAATGATATGGACGACTTAGACGAACAGGAAACTTGAACCAAGGGCTGCCAAGAGGATCAGGAATATAGGCAACGAAACGCGACTGGACAGACTTGTATACCTTTATATCGGCGTTGTGCGGCTATCTGGTACCCGACTATTGCGATGACAAATACCCTAGACAACGAGAGTTGTCGAGTTTACTTGCTTGTTTGCTCTTGCTTGCTGTTCATGACGTGGAAAATCTACTACCAGACAAGTAGTGCAGTGTTTTGGTTTGTTTTCCCTCCTTCCGAATGCGCCACCAAACTTGCTACGAGAAAAGAGAAATCGGAATGTTTTGACGCGTCGGATGCATTGCGTACGTACATGGTTTGTCATGAAGCTCCTCTTCGTATCTGCCAATGATTCACTGTCGCTCAGTACGTCACCATTGTCATATGTCTCTAAGTATGCAGTGGTCAAGTACTACACCCACCTTGGGCATGCAGAGGCTTATGTGCTCTAGAAAACTCCAAGAAGTGTTGCTGGCATGGAAATATTGATTTTCCCGTGATATTTGCCATTGCGGCAATTGAGTTAATTTATTCACTCCAGTCCGTGTACTCTAGTTATTCCTTGTTGTTGTTGTTGTTGTTGTTTTTTCTATTTTGTACTATTCTTGCACCGTCAAGAAGGTCCGACCTGGGGGTGGCAGCAATTTGGCCCACAGCTGCCTGCCAGCTACGACGTCATTATCATCAGCTGCCAATATCCTCGTTTGTTACATACTCTCAACATTGACTCTGAACAACAGACGCGGCTGCAATCCTGCATCCCAATCGAAATCTGCGCAATCGACCAAAGATGGCCGACTTTGGGGAGTACCCCGCCAATATGGCATCTCAGGATGCCCTCATTTTGCGCGAGGAGAGCGGCCCCGCCCACGCCGTCGTCAAGTACTCGGGCGAAGAACTCACACGACCCAAGTTTGGCCCCACGAACCCATTCAAGGACGAGGCGAGTGCACTGAAGCGCAAGAACGTCCTGACCGGGAACGCCGAGGAGACCTTTGTCAGCGAACACACTTTTCGGAGCAAACATCGTGCTATCGAGCGGCGGGGTGGTCCCGAGAGAGAGTTTCAGACAGGCGCCCAGATCAAGCAAGAGGCCAAGAGGCTACGCGCTGGCCGCGAGGGCAAGGGAGATGCTACCATTGCCGACGGAGATGGTGCTTACGTTGGCCCCTGGGCAAAGTACAAGCGGGAAGAATACGAAGAGGTCGGAGAGGATGAAGAAATCGGCACCGACGAAGAAGTCGAGTATGTCTACGAAGACGAGGACGGAGACGATGTCGTCGCGAGTGGTACAGTCGTATCGGCACCCGTAGAGGCCATTTCAAGGAGGAAAGAAGTCGAGGCGCTTGGCGATGAGACCACAACGTTCCATGGAGAGTCTCAGTATGACTACCAGGGCCGCACATATATGCACGTTCCGCAAGACCTGGATATCAACCTACGCAAAGAGTTGGGCAGCACTCCAAACTACATACCCAAAAAGGTGGTACATACCTGGAAGGATTTTGGCGACAAGGCAGTCACCGGACTACGCTTCTTCCCCCACTCTGGACACCTCTTGCTATCGGCCGGCGCAGATGCCACCGTCAAGATCTTCGACGTCTATCACCAAAGGGAATTATTACGCACTTATTCTGGACATACAAAGGCTGTATCAGATATTTGTTTCAACGAATCCGGTACGCAATTCCTATCAGCCTCCTTCGACCGTATGATGAAGCTTTGGGACACGGAAACGGGCGCATGCATCAACAAGTTTACAACTGGAAAGACACCACACGTCATCCGCTTCAACCCTTCCCCAGAGCACTCACACGAGTTCTTGGCTGGTATGTCAGATAAGAAGATCGTCCAGTTCGACACGCGGACGAGGGAAGTGGTGCAAGAGTACGACCACCACCTCAACGCCATCAACACCATTGTCTTTGTGGATGACAACCGCCGCTTCATGACAACCTCGGACGATAAGTCGCTACGCGCTTGGGACTACAACATTCCCGTTCCAATCAAGTATATTGCTGAGCCCTACATGTACCCAATGACTCGGGCGGCACGGCATCCGTCGGGCAAGTATGTGGCATATCAGTCGAGCGACAACCAAATTGTGGTCTATGGCGCAACCGACAAGTTCCGCCAAAATCGCAAAAAGGGCTATCGAGGACACAATAATGCCGGCACAGGTATTGATATCGACATCAGCTCCGACGGTCAGTTCCTTGCCAGTGGCGACTCTGCTGGCTACGTCTGCTTCTGGGACTGGAAAACGTGCAAGATGTACCACAAGATGCAGGTCAGCGACCAGGCCGTCACTTGCGTACAATGGCATCCACAAGAAACGAGCAAGGTCGCAGTGGCTGGAATGGACGGCAGAATCAAGTATTTGGACTAGCTGCATTCAATTCATGCATAGTAAGGCGTTCGGATCATGGGAATGGGTATATACCAAAATTGAATTCAACTGCACAGATACTCGACCCTGCCAAACAACGTGCGACACTTGAGAAATAAGGTGATGTGCAAGACCATTCGTCGTGACGGTCGTTTTCTATGCTTACCTGCCTATGGGCCTGCCTACTATCGCACATTGCGTGTGGCTCCAGGGCCAAAATTATATTTTAACGGGGGTAGCTGGGTGTACTTCGAGGAAGGATTCCATATCGGGAGAAGGGCTTCGGTCGGATCAACGAATCAGTCTGACTTTTGCAGTCGGTTATTCCGGAGAGGACGAGTGCCGCAGTAGAAAACAGGATCGGCGGGGCTAAAGGATTCAAGGCATAATCGTACAGATGCTAACGGCAAAGATTTATCACAAACAGTTCATAATGTCAAAGTCAATTAAGCGACTCGAGCAACCAAAGCCATTGAAAGTACCATCATCCTCCAAGGGTTCACCATGCTATTTCTCCCTCCTAGGCTTGCCTCTTACCACACGAGCAAAGATCGTCGTCCGACCGGACCTTGGAAATGCCGTCACGATCAGGACGAATGCAAGTGGTGAGAACACACCTCCAAGAGCTACCGGGTAGCTTGTCTAGTGATCTACCAACGGGCAACTACCTAGGTAGATACTCTCCGTCCGTCCAAAGAGCCGAGGCTCTATTAATTCCGTCTTTGCATAGACCAGACGAGTGACCAATGGCGTTCTATCTACCTAGGTAGTTGGTGCCATGCAGAGCTAATTCATATCATGAGGTTCACAAGTCAGGATAGCCCTCTCAACCAGCACAGCCATATAGAGCTAGGTGAATCTCGTGGCACAATCCAAAGCAAACAATACCCCAGAAGCAAAACTTCACCCATAGCACAGTCTCAACTTGTTCATATTCCTTGGTGTAGGCACGAATGGACAACAAGATTTGAGCCTAGAATGGGACATGACATTCAATAATAGTAGCATAAGGAACAATCAACAGACGCATATGTCTCGTTGAACGCATTGAAACGTTTCTAGAATGGAGCTCGGAAATAACTGCATGCTCCTACTGGCTGTCGGAATCGGCATTGTGCCGGTTGGTCATCTCTGGACCCCTCTCGACAAACAGTATAGTACCTAGGTAAAGGGTGGCGGCAGCCATGAGAATCAGCCGTAGCGTGGCTCGCGGGGAAGGCGTCCGCTACATAGTCCAGCATCCATTAAACATGAACGGCACTTCAACGCTCATAGTCTCACGCTCCACCGTCTGCCCTACCCGACGTACCCTGCTGAGGGCCACAATATCCTGTAGGGCCTAGCTGCCTGGAAAGGAATGGCTATGGTTAACAGTATTGCTTGGCGAGGGTGTAGAGTAGATGAAGGCCAGCCGCTCTCGAGTGATGAGCCTGGCGGCTTTGCCTCGAGCAACACGTGTCTTGTTGCTTGCCCCGACAGTGGCGGGATCTCTGTTTGGCCAAATTGTCTACTTGCTTGCAAGATTGAGATCTCTTGATTACAAGGGCGGACAAATGGAAGTTTAGACCAGCGCCTTGTCGTTGTGGAACTATCATGTGACCGACCAGCGACGTTGCGACTCTCATTGCTTTTCCTACTATTTGCCACGTGAGCAGCATGGGACACCTACCTAGGTCCATGTACGTGAGTGAAGAACAAGACTCAATGGACGCACACCGACTGCGATGAGGCTACTATGGTACATCTGGTCTGTCCGGGGTAATACACAAATAAGAAGAATAAACACCATGCCGAGCTAGTAAAGGCCTTGGATTACCTAGCATGGTCGCCTCTTAGGGCAGAAAGGCGGCAAGCCATGACGAGTGGATGCGGCGATCCATAGGTAAGGCTCATCGATGGCATTCTATATTCCGCAAGCCAATACGTATCATATGTTCTCGACCAGCAAGCCAGAAGGAGAAAAAGATGGCGAGGGGGGATGGTGAGAGTGACAGGGAAAGAGAGGGGGAGAGAGACAGAGCGCGAGAGGGGTGAATGATGACCCAGGCACAGGCCAAAGCAGATGGAGCTCGCTCACGGGCCACAGCCTACAGCATGCACCCAGGAAAATGGCAACCCAGCGAGAGCCGTCTGGCGTCGTTAGAGATACTAGTCGCCAAATTCCTTGGCAAATGGAATCTTTGCAGGCAGTCGGCCGCCTCACGATCGTCGAAATAGGATAGATCTATTGGAAGATGGATGGGCAGTATCCTCGAAATTTCCACTATTGACTTGTTGAGTATTGCCCCTCACATGTAGAATTGCTGATCCGCGTCAAAGGTTGAGATGAAATGCTGGTGAGTTGGTTCCCATTGATTCCATATTCCAAAGGAGACGTCCTGACTCGCGGCAATATTATGGGGGTGAACAAGGAAGCGCTTACAAGAGTGAGAGAGAGTGGTGCTATAGGCGAAGTCCTGCTATCAGTCGAGCGAGTCCGGTTACGTATAGTCGTTTCTACTAGCAAGGAGACCGGCGCAGCGGGCGATCTAAGGTCTCCACGTGGCACGGCGCTCTCTGGAATCCGGACGTTTTTATTTTATTTTAATTCATTAGGAATCTTACAGAAAGATCTCCTCGAGGCCCCGAGGGAGAGGGGGGCGGTGTATTCGAGATCAAGGCACCAGGCTTGCCAGGCATATACTTAGTGTACAAGATGCTAGTAGAGACAAAGACAGATCCAAGATAGATCCGTCTCAAGTCGTCTGCAATGCGAGTGGAGTCGCCCTGTCCCAATCCCCCATTATCCCCGCCCTCGACTGTTTGGGATCGACTGCTCAGCTCAGGCGGCCAGACCTAGTATAGTTAGCCGAGGAGTATTGGAGAGTAAGACTAGCCCACTAGTCGCGCCTGGAGAAGCTGGGGAAATGAAAACGGTTTGGTTATTTTATTCTATTTTCCCCAAAGCGGGCATGTCCTTGACCATGGTCTTTAGCAGGTTATCAACTTATTTCCGCTTAGAAACCACGGAATGCGCGGGTTCAAAACCGCCCTTGTTGGGATTATACAATAGTTTGCAAAGGAACGAAGACGACGACGACGACGACGACGACGGCGTGGGGGAGGGGAAACATCGTACTACAAGCCCAGCCCCATCTTGAGCGGATCAGCGGCGAACCCTCTCTCTCTTTGGATGAGCCCAGCCCTCAAGGACCCTGCTGCTACCATGAGCGGGGGAAAATTGTTAGAACAGGCGGGCAGCGGCAGCACGCATTTGAGTCCCTCGAGGAAACCCTGGGGCAGAGCTGGGGCAAAGCTGGGGGGCCCAGGGCTGGGGTGGAAAGGGAGAGCCAAGCAGATGTGGACATTCATTCAATACCAAATCTGCGCTGTCCTTTCCTTTACAAGACGAGGGGCTTCATGCTAGCATGCCGTACCTGTCTACTAATCACCTACCTATGGTATCCTCACATGTTTTCATGACACTGTAGATACGAGAACCCTCATGGCTGCCCCTCCCTCTCCTGACTCTTCTACTTGGGCCCTTGGAATAACCCATATATGTACAGACTGGCTGTACATACATATGTCGTGACCCCTGGGAAACCCCTTCACGCCATGGCGGGCTCCCTAGGAACAAGTTCAACATCTTTGCCACGATAGGCCCTTCCCCGGAGACCCAAAGGGCCCCACTCACTTTTGTATAGTTTTATATGCACCACAGCACGCTATCGGCAGATACGACGATCGACAAGTCGTCAGGACACATGATATGATGGCTCAGCTTAATTCGTACAGCGTTAGCCTCGAACAGCGTGGCCGTTCCAGTATGGTGGATCTGACTGATCTTAGGGAGTGAGAGAGGGGCTGCGAGGTAGTTACTTGCGAACGAGCTACTCACACACGCTTAATTCGAGGTATAGATCGGAATCAACCTGAGAGACCCTATGATAGGTAGTTTCGTCGAGCTTGGCGAGCCTCACCTCTCATGTATAAAGTGCGGGGTGTCGCGCTGCCCTGTTCTGGGTAATCCGATTTGAGCATCTCCATCTCTCTCTCTCTCTCTCTTTCCCACGAGAACAATTTTCACAAAGAGAGTCGTTTTGCAGATATTTTCTATTTCACAATGGGCGTGTACACTCAACTTGACGACTCCATAAAGGAGGTGGACGTTATCATTGCAGGAGGTAAGCTCCGGAACAAACCCTCATATATCGAAAAATTGGTTATACCATACTCAACACGGCAATCTGTATAGGAGGAACCGCTGCCTGTATTGTCGCCTCGAGGATCGCCGAGGCCGACCCAAACTTGTCCATTCTGATGGTCGAGGGAGGCCCCAACAACCACAATGAGCCAAGCGTCGTCAACCCGGCATTCTTCCTACAGCACCTTTTACCTACTAGCAAGACTGCAATTTTCTACAAGGGCAACAAGTCTGAGCGGCTTGCTGGCCGAGAGCCTATTGTGCCTTCTGGAGGAATGCTAGGTGGTGGCTCATCTATCAACTTTATGATGTACACAAGAGCACAACGGCCTGATATTGATGCCTGGAACACTCCGGGTTGGTCAGCCGATGAGTTTCTCCCATTTATGAACAAGGTATGTATACGATATACACGTGGATATGTATCCATCTCTTTCCGTAAAAGGGCCTCTCCTCCCGCGGCTTGCTGACCATGCAAAAAGCTCGAAACATACCTCGGCCCTGGCGACAAGAGCGTCCATGGTCACGACGGCCCCATCACAGTATCCAACAGCACATTCAGGGCAAGCAAAACAGAAGACGACTTCCTACAGGCCGCAGAGCAGGTGGGCTGGCCAGAAATAGAAGACCTGCAGGACCTGGATGCAAACAATGGCTACCAACGCTGGCTTCGATATGTCTCGACTGATGGCAAGCGTCAAGACACTGCCCACACCTATCTGCACCCCAAGCTCGGCAGTGGGCGGTACCCGAACCTCCACGTCGTGGTAGAATCCCAGGTGCACCGAGTTCTCCTTGAAGGGAAGAAGGCAGTTGGCATCGAGTACCGACGAAACCCTGCTTTCCAGACCACGACCAATCTAACCCAAACGCCCATGCGTGTTGTCAAGGCACGCAAGATGGTGGTGGTCGCTTGCGGCGCCTGCGGAACGCCGCCCGTCTTGGAGAGATCTGGTGTTGGTAACCCCGAGATTCTGAAGCGGGCTGGTGTTCCCGTGGTTGAGGATCTCCCAGGCGTCGGCCACGATTACCAGGACCACAACCTTGTCCTTTACCCGTATAAGACGAGCCTCGAGCCCGGCGAGACCATTGACGGCATACTCAGTGGCAGAGCCGATGTTGGCGCCATGATTGAAAAGAACGACCCGATATTGGGTTGGAACGCTGTCGACATATCGGCAAAGCTTCGTCCCACCGATGAGGATATCGCTGCGATGGGTCCCGAGTTCCAGAGCGCATGGGACAAGGACTTTAAAGATGCTCCTTCTCGTCCCTTGATGTTGATGGGACTTGTTTCTTGGTATGTATCTACGAAGTTGGCGAGCATGAAACTTTGGTAGGCGGAATCTGACCCCGAAATGATAGCTTCCTCGGTGACCCTGCGAGCGTGCCAGTGGGCCAATATGTCACTGTGGGCAACTACACAGCCTATCCCTACTCTAGAGGACACATGCACATTACCGGCCCGGGACTCGATGACCCTCTCGACTTCGAGACTGGCTTCTTTAGCGATGATCACGATATCGACCTGAAGAAACAATTATGGGCATACAAGAAGTCCCGAGAGATTATGCGGCGCATGAAGAACTTCCGCGGCGAGCTTGCCGTTGGTCACCCTCGCTTCCCCGAGGGGTCCAAGGCAGCCGTTGCCGACACGGATGCGCCTCTCGAAAATGTACAGAATATTGATTACACACCCGAGGATGATGCTGCCATCGAGCAGTGGCTGCGGGAGAACGTGAACACTACATGGCACTCGCTGGGCACCTGCAAGATGGCACCACGCGATAAGATGGGTGTTGTTGATGCGAATTTGAGTGTGCATGGAGTCGAGGGCCTCAAGATTGCCGACCTGAGTATCCCGCCAGAGAACGTGGGCGCAAATACCAATAACACGGCCCTGGCAATTGGTGAAAAGGCCGCCGATATCTTTATTCGAGAGTTGGGGTTGCGGGCATGATGATGGGAGGAGATATCAACGCATCTCCCCATTTTCGGCTTGCCATGAATACACGAGTACAATAGTCCAATGAAATGAATATATCCCCATTGAAGCAAACTTGGTTCTTGCAATTGACAGCGTCCGGGTCTTGTAATCACCACGTCATCGTTTCGGTGATCATTAATTAAGAGAACCACGACATGACCATATACGTCCAATATGACGTCCTTTATACACTCTGGGTCTCATCCGCACTGCTTCGGCCAACAGGGCTTGTCGCTCAAATTTACTACGGGCTTCTATAACAAATCTAAAGATCTGCCGTGGAGCCTCCATAATAATGTATCTGCAATCGGTTAGGGGAGCTGTCAAATAGCTGGATCGCCACGTTGTGTCTTTTGGTTTTCAACGTACAGTCTCATCGGAACACCCATCCGGAGTTTCGTAAGCATATGCCCCAGTATTGATATACAGCTGACCCTCGTCACCACAGACTAGCCAGGCTGCAGTGTTGGGTCTGCTGATATCCTCGACGCTCCACGTCAGCGTATCGCCCTGGAAGGCAAAGGTACCGTAATCGTTTTCGGTGCTGTTGAACCACGTCTCTAGCGTACGCTGCGACTTGTTGGTTGGGTTCTCCACGCCCATGTACAAAAGGTCACTTCCCCCAGTGTAATAGACAAGCTGGCCGTCGACCACATTGAACTGGCCTGCAGCACCCGGTGAGAGCAAGTAGGCATCACCAGGCCCCGGGGACGGCGTTGCCGTTGGGGCCGCCTGTAGGTACGAGTGGTAGTTTGGAGATTCGACGGCCCTGATCCAGTAGTAACCCGAGACGAGCGTCTTTGGAGCAGATGTGGTTGAGGACACTGTGGGAGTTGTGTTGCCGGCTGACGTGGTAGCTATCGTTGTCGTCGTTGCCGTCGTTGTGCCGCCAGTCGTGGTAGCTCCCGCAGTCGAGGTTTGCTGCGTAGTCGACCCCGGAACACATTGGTAATAGTATGCGCTGGAGACGAGTATTGGTGACAAGAACAGCAATGGGTATAAATAACGGCTGGGTGTGACGTCTTCTCAGCGCTTACTTGATGCTAGAGCAGGCATAGCCGCTCACACAGACCGTCTCGCCAGACCAGCCTGTTCCTCCGCCTTGACCATGGAATCAGCAAGGACTGCTACTCTGCAACGGGGCTTGAGCACTTACACTGTCCCCAGGCAGATTGTTGCGCCGTCGCGGCAGTGGCCAGCGCCGAGAAAAGGCCAAGTCTGGTCATGGCTAGATAGACTGGTGAAAGAGAAAGACAAGGTGTATGGGTGAATTATGGCAAGTGGTCTGTAGATTAATCTATACCCGCCTCTATCTATATACGATCAACATGCTCCATGAGATAACCACATCAGACAAATAATAGCGGAGATGAACCCGCTTTCGACGCATCGGTGGACATTTATGTGTAGTAGTATGCCCCCCTGCATTCACGCCAAGGTGGTATTCGAAGCTGAGATCACGCGTCGTGCTGCCGTCCAAATCTATTTCGGACAGAAGTTAAAAGAAGAGCTCCCAGTCATCTCGATAAACTGGGGGGATTTCGAATGCTGCCCTTGTGCTGAGCAGTCGGCCCACGCTGTCGGGGTGGAATTATGGCAACGGTGGGGGACGGTTACAAGGAACCCCCGTTATCCTGATGGTTTCCACCAATACCATGCCGCTCCGGTACAATAGTCACCCAGTCCTCGGAGGTCCATCCTCCGCCAAGTCGAGCCACGCCGGGCCGTCCTCCGGACATTTAAGAAGGGAGGGGGCCCCGGTTGTTGTGAGATAATCGACGGACGTTGTCAATGGGCATGCATGACATACTAGGAATCGAGCACTCATGCGTTTGTCGACGTGCTCATCCCCAGGCGGCCCAGTATCGTGTTCCGGATGCCCTTGCGCGAGTCTGGGTCGATTTCTTTTGCAACGTCTCTGACCGCGTCCAAGACCTTGACATGTTCCTTTTTGAGTTCCTCGAACGACTCGTCCAGCTGCTTATGCCACGGGTACAGGACAAAGACCTGAAATCCCAGGGCTGAAGACGCCACCACAAAGTTGGTGAGGGAAATGAGACGAGTGACTATCATGTTGCTAGCTGGCTTCTTTACTTTGTTGTCTTATTGTTCCTTTCCCCTCAAAGATTGGTACAGTCCGAGGTATCGAATAGTGTCAATCGGCACACGCGAGACACACAGCAAACGACGGAGGCGTCGAGGGCAGTGAGTAACTGGTCCTGATCAATGGTTCTGTCAAGACTGATAGATGGTCGATCTGAGAGAATGTGCTAGATTCCAAATACGGCTGTGATCGCAGAGCGCGGAAAGGAATCGTTCAACAGCAGCAGAGGAGGGTGGTTGTGGTAGTGGTGGTTATGATTAGAAACGAGAGAAGATTAAGAGGAGGAAAACACCAAGCCGATGGTGTTATTTCAACATTTGGATGAGCCATTTGGGAGCTGAGGCCTAGCCGCAATGGCCACAAACTACCTACCTTTAACTAACTCGGCACCGACTTCGGCCGGCAAGACTTTATTTGGCATTGATTTGCCAGGGCCTCAGGTAAGTAGGAGAAAAAGGCCTTGGAAGTATTTTCTGATTTGCTCGTCGTTGGGTGTCAGCATCTGTCATGTGCTCGCTCGAGTCGACAGCGTCGACAGCTAACCAGGCTGCGGTGGTGGCCTGATAATCAGGCCACTTGCCCCCAGTAGTGACCCGCTATAGAAGCCTCCAAGACACTGGATTGGCTCGTCCTTTACCACCTGTGGATAGTCCTGATTGGTCCCGACCGAACCTCTCTGTCTCCCTGTCTCTGTCTCTTTCTCTCTCTCATACTCGCTGCGGATTAGTATAAGACCTTCAACCCGTCTCCTTCTAGAAGCACTTGGCAAATAAAGTCAGAATACCCACTTCTCCTAGTAGTACTTTGTACTTTGCCCTTGCCTTGTCTTTTTCTACTCTGCCTTCGTTGGATGAGGCTGCGTGTGCTGACCCGAGGTCCATGCTGAACTGTATAAAGAATAGAACCAGCTCGGGAGAACTAACTCTCAATATGAACGCGATTAGATGGACGTTTTCCTTTTCCAACTTGCCCAGATAAATGTGCACTTGCTCTCTGCCTTTCGACTCAGACACGATTAGTCAGTCCAATGCAAGTCGACGCTGGGCAGGGTAGCTGCAGGAAGTCTTCGTAAATGCTTTTGTTCTCCCCATATCCGAGATGGGCATCTTCACGACCTGGAAATTGGGCCATGTGATGAGTCGCCGAGATACTCAGTTTGCGGGAAAATCATGAATAGGTTAAGGAAAGGAAAGAAGAATCGGTTGTTGGGGCCAGAGACGGCCAGCCCTGGATGCACTCATATAGCGAGCGCAGAGTCCCAAGATCATTCCTGCTCTAGAACTTGGTCGACCGCATTGTTACAGTTTCCTTGCTCGCCCCCGATGCATGATTCTGCCGTGTCTGGAAGGCAAAATGGCCCAGTCTCGAAGCAGCATCATTCATTACTGGAGCCGTCGGGTGGTTTCGGGCAGCCAGCACAGAGGCCGGTTCGCTCCGATCATACGACTGCCCACTGTTTTCTGTTACAGTGCAGCGCTTCTGCGCTACGCGGAGTCCGCCGGCGACCTGGAAATCATTCGAGTCACGCAGACAGAGGAACCTGCAATGGCTACAAGATTGGGCCATGAAACGAGAATGGCTCGGGAGGGCAATGCAATAGGTGTAATTGAGTTTTCAGAAATCTCAGGCAACTTACGATTAATTGTCTTTTTGGCGGGAGGAGCCTATACAATGCCGAAACAGGGTCGGACCAGCCAAGCCGGCCTGCTCCTGGCTGGGCCAAAGAGCAGCAAGCAGCCCATTGATGATTGTATGTATATAGGACTCACCCAGAGCTGGTCCATCGAGTCTCGATATACCAGAACTTCAGACATCACACAATAACACAAACCCACGAGATACGTCAATACCTGACCAACTACACCTTACACTTCATCACTACTATTACAAGTCAAGGTTGTTAACTTTTTGACTTGAACCTACCATTATCGCACATGTTCAAATTCAACCAACCAGCAGCAGCAGCACGCACAAGTCGGTTCGAGGACGATTCCTTGGACAAGAACACGACCTCGTGTCAGGTAGCCATCTTCAACGAAGACGACCTTTCACATCTACTCTTCCTGGAAACGGCGGGCCATGACAGCCACATCATGATCAACAAGGTCGACGACCATGTTGAAGCAGAGACCCCGCTGGAGCTGGAGAGCCCACTCGTGAGCGATCACCACGACCTGTCGTCGGATGACGAGAGTGCCATAATCAGCGACACTGAGGAGGAGAGCGATGTCGAGATTCCCCCGTCCCCATCCCGGCGCCGAGGCGGGACCATGTCCATCTCGGACGACGACTTTGAGTTCCCCATCTTCCTCGGGCAACAACAAGACGTCGAGAAACGCCAAGACGATGAGAAGAGCAGTGGGACTCGGCAGGATGCCGCCGCAAATGCTCGGCCTATCCTGCGGCGAGGCGAGGCTGTACCCAAGCCGCGAGAAACACAGGAGAGGATCGGCGACACAGAGGCAACCAAGCACGTCCAGTTTGTCGACAAGACAGAACCCCAGGTTGCTTCGATAACAGGTCCGCTCATGTCATGGTGGCCGACTCCCATTGAGGACATGGAGTATGACTGGGTCGACAAGGCCAGCCGGACTGGCATGGCTATTATCGAGCACGTTGCCGAAATCGAAGGTCCCCTCATGTCGTGGTGGCCCGCGCCTACGGACATGTTACAGTACGATTGGAACGAGAGATTTTACGAATGAAATGGGTTATCTGCCACCGGGAAAATTAAAAGAGGAAGTGCTGATTTCAAGCATGATCTTTGGGAGTTTTTTTTTTTTTTATATATTGCTTATACTCGGTCGGCATCATACACTGGAGCATCTGGGTCCTGATTTTCTACAAAGGGGATATTTTGGGACTGGGGGCTCCAATAAGGGATGGCGTTTTGCCCGGCGTTGATGGAAAGGTAGCCATGTTTAGGACAATCTTCACACGTAATAAACTATGGATATTTACAACTTCTCTTGTGGTGTTCATGTCTTAGGATATATATTCATTTTATACATGTCGCCCGTGCTGTTATGCTCAATGGTATATTCCTTGACCCGAACTCATCATTGTAACCATCGAGTCGAGCAATAGTAGGTAAGCATGCCTATATCCATCTGTACTTGCACGACACGTGTCTATTGCAGTACCCTATTGGTGGTTACCTGATATTTTTGACAGATCCTGCAATGTGGCCAGTAATGCATGTATGCGTACATGGGACCGCTGGAAACGACTGAACGAGGCGCAAGGGCAGACAATGCAGGTACCGAGCTTAACGCAAGGCATGGATACATTTATAAGACATATTTCCTGCCAGGTTTTGATCAGGTGAAAGAGCATGTCAGAGGGAGAGAAAGAGGGAGGCTCGAGCTTGAGCATGATTCAATCTTGAACGGTCTGATTGTAGTAGATGATGCATTTAATGGCAATTTCTGTTCGGGGAAGAGGAGATCACACGACTACGCACCTGTTTACAAGATTATTGGGAGTGGTCAAGTTGGTGATATTTCGTTGCAGACATCCAAAACTACATTAATAAAACAGACGTACAACAAGTCTTGGCGGAATACGGCAGTACCTACATTAGGTAATTTTTTCTTTTATGGGTCTCGACCCTTTTAGCACATGCGTGTCTTCCTAGTACCTATCTAAACTCCCAACCACCCAGATTTGCTGTACCTAGATTAATTGATAATGGTGAGACGCTTCATCCATGTCCTTGACAAGCCTTCTGCTTGTACGGTACGGAAAATATGACATGGTTATTTTTATTTCTCTTTTATCCACTATTATGTACAATGGTAAGTCTTAGTATATATGAATTGAGGAGGGGAGGAGGGAATAAAAAAGAGGGCTGTATTGAATACCTACCTAGGCTTGGCGCTTGTTGCGTCAGGCCAAAAATGTCGTATTCCCCAGCCCATGAATTTGTCTTGAAAGAAAGGAGCCTAACCAACCACCGCCATTTTTTTTCGAGCTGTTCAAGAATCCCCCCTGGAAGAGGGAAACAGCCCTCGGGCTTTCATAGAAGTAAAAGAAACCAATTGCGATGAATTCGACTTATCTCTTTTCTTCCCCTCATCCAGCTTAAAAGTCTGAGGAATCCGAATTGTCTTGGTCCAGTCCGTCCATCCAATAACCTCGACACACCACCAACCTTATTTAAGCTCCAGTCTACCGTCTGCATACTGCCGCGGAGTACATCACTGGGACTGCCTGTTCCTGACATCAGGACAGTATACAGAGAACAGATCATTCCTCATTCAGCACACTCTTGACTTTTGCCCTGAATCGCATTCCCTGCCAAACTACCCTGTCTAGGTTAAGGTCCATCTATCCCGGACAGGATAGCCAGAGAGAGTCTAGAAAGAAAGAAAAAAAGAAACAGGAAGCACCCGGTTGTCCCTGGCTGCCAGTGGAATCAAAACACACAACAAACTTGACACCACTCTATAGTACAACACAATAAGAGCAGGGGGTTGTTTTCTCACATCTATCCTGGCCCGGATCCTCTGCCTCTAATCGTTTGCCTATTGGACGAAATTGGGAAAACACGGTCAGATCCGATCTTGGAGTCGTCGTTGTCGTCGTCGTCGTGGCCCCCCTGGCACTCGCTCGCTCGCGTAATCCCCCTCCCAGCCCAACCCATCACATATTTACCTGGAAATTGACTTTGTCGCCGTCTGTCATCTACGCAGATATCGACGTCATCCCGCAGTCAAGCCCAGTCACTCAGTCAGTCACCAAAGTTCGCGATCCATCACCCAAATAGTACTACTACGCACATCCAATATCCATTACCTTTCTTGGGAGGACCCCTCAAATACCGTTTATCGTCGCTTGAGGCCATTCCCATTTAGCACCACCCTCTGGTTGATACCATCTCAGCCGCCAACCTCATCTCGACACTTATAGATACTCTTCATCTGTGTGCCTGTTGTTTCTCTACAAACAAGACAAACGAGAGGGGAAAAGAAAAAGAAAAACAAATAAGCAACAAACAATCTCAACTGCGAGACTGGGGGATCCAAACACCCGGATTTGCCCCAAATCTCTCCCTCCTCTCCTGCCTGTCAGTAATCATAGCTGCCAAACATTACGCCCTTCCCGGTATCCCGACTTTGTTCTCACGTCTTGACAAAAACCGGGCATCACCCCTGCGCGAACAGGTTGCAACGCACTACGCCTGCTGCAGCCACATATACTCACACACACACAAATACCTAACCCCCCCCCCCCCCCCCCCCCCCCCATCCGTTTCTCGTCCTATTTACATGGTAGGCGGTTGTACCACGTACACGCTCGCTGTCGCACCATACATATAACAAACCGGACAGACAGAGATACATATCTACGGCATCTCTCCCTGTCAGCTTTGGAGCGCTTGTCTCTTTCCCTTTCTCTCCGCTAAATTGCGCGCGCGTCACGAGGCTCAAGAAACACGAACGACCCCCCCCTCTGTATATCCCCAACCACTTCGGTAGTTTTCACTTGTTCGTCCTGTGCATTTTGCGATTGTCGCCATATCTTCACCATGTTGTTCGCCGTCTTTTTCGCCTTTTGGCGCTTCATGCAAATCCTCACCCTGGTATGTTGTCTATCTGTCTGTTGTGAATGCCCTCGCTGTTTGTCTCTTGGCGCATCGCATCGCATTGCATGAAAAATCGCCGACAACCCTTGATTCTTCTTCTACACCTTCGCTTCCCAAGCCTGGGGCATAACAAGCTAACATGTTGCTCTCCGCACAGATTCCTACCATGGGCATGCTCGCCTGGTTCGTCCACGGCTATGTCGAGAACAACGCATTGACGCCCAACTACATACTCGTCCTGTTCATCGTCTCGGTGCTCGCGCTTGCCTGGGCCATCTTCACCCTCTTCAGCTACCACCGCTCGTCTACCAATGCCCTGTTTGTCTCCATTATCGATCTTGGCTTTGTGGGCGCCTTCATTGCCGCCGTCTGGTATCTGCGCGACATTGCCCACGCCGATTGCGTGCGCGTCACCAATAACAGCGGCTTTGACCTCTACTTTGGGCCCTTTGGCTCGGCCCACTCCAACTACGGCATCGACACCACGGTCAACAAGACGTGCGCCATGCTCAAGGCCTGCTTCGCCTTTGGCATCATGAACTGCGTCTTTTTCTTCTTCACTGCCATCCTGGCCTGGTTCCACGGCGACCGCACCAGCAGCGCCGACCGCAAGACCTACTACCGCGAGACTCACTACCACCGACACGGCCACCGACACAGCCGCAGCCCTCACAGCCGCCGGAGCAGAAGCTCGCACCACTCCCACCGCCGCGTCTATGTCTAGGCCGGCTGGCTACATACCTTGACGAATTGCATGTGTACGGATGTGGAATGGATGAGGTGGGGGAGGGGCCGACGTTTATTTTGTCCTTTTTTGATATATAGGGTAAAGCGAGGCTAGGCGAGAAGAAGTGATGCCAGATGCTGTGTCATCTTTTCAGCTAATACCACCTACGCCACTAGCTTTCTCCTGCTGGGCTATTATATAATTTCGTTACCATGGGCTTTTTGCCAGGCGGTTATATATAAGACGCGGCTATGGAAACGATTATATATAAATAATAAAGGTTTATATTATATAATTAATTATATAAATTTAAATATATATATATATATATATATTATAATTTATATTTATTAAAATTAATATAAATAAATAAATAATACGAAGCAAAATAAATAAATAAATAAAATTACGTAATTTTATTTAATTTATTAATTAAATTATTATTAAATATTATATTAATTATAAACGGTAAATAATAAAAGCATGCATTATTATTTATAATTTAGCTTACGGTTAATTTTTTATAATAACGTTAAAGCGTTATAAATAAGGTTTAAATAATTAACTTAAGTTTCCAGTTCTAATTCCAGTTATTAACTAACTAGGCAATTAAAGTTAGCGAAATGCTAACTTAAATTAGTTCCAATTAGCAGGTTAAATAACTAAGCTAATTCTAGTTAATTTTAAAACTAATTTAAGTTAGTTATAATTCGTATTTTACTAACTGGCCAGTTAGTTTTAATTAATTAGTAGTTAATTAAATTTTATTAATTAAAAATCGAATAAAAATATAAAATATAAAGTTTTATAATTTATTAATAGAAAAATAATAAAAAAATAAAAACACCTTATTTGTTAGGCACCATTGGGTCATAGAGAGAGTGTGGTAGAAGCATGCATTTCCTATTTACGGATTGGCCGTAGGCCAATCTATTATATAGCAACGCTAAGCGTTGCGCGCTTAGTCATCTGCTTAGTCATTGTGTTGGGCTACGCCCAATATTATTATTTTTATTTTATTATTATTATTTACTTTTTAATTATTAAATAAATTACTTTATATAACTAATTAACTAGCCCAGTTATTTTAGTTTAATTTAAATTATTCTAATTATAGTTAATGCCTAATTAGTTACAGTTAGTAATTTAAAAAACTCAAATTAATTCCAGTTATAAGGTAAGCTAACTGGGCCAGTTCCAGTTAGCAGTCGAACTAACTTAAGTTAACTGGAACTGGGCCCAGTTTAACTGCCAGTTAACTGTTTCCAAACCCTAGTTATAAAGATTAATTATATATTTAATTATCGTATTAAATTACGCTTAATACCTTCCTTTTTTGCCCCTTTTTTTGAAGCTCGCTTTATAATATTAATATAAATGCTTTTTATTATTAATTATTTATGCTTTGTATTTAAGGTTAGCATTGAGTTAATTAGCAGTTAATTTAATCAAATTTAACTCAAATTTAATTAATTTAGTTATTAACTTAATTTAATTAAATTATTAAAATTGCTAATTTAAACTTAATTAATTTAATTAGCAGGCTAAGTAAAACTTAAATGAGTTAATTTAATTTGAATTAAATTAAGTTTTATTTAGCTTACCCGTAAATTAATTTAAATAAATAAATTATTAAATAAAATAAATAAAATAATATTAAATATAAATAATAATAATTCCGAATTTAAATAATATAAATACGGTATAATTATAATTTTATTAATTTAATTCGATTTTAAATTAATAATTTAAAAATCTTTAAATTAGTAAAATGCTAATTTAAATTTATTAAGTTTAACTTAAAACTTAATTAATTTAATTAAAAGGCTGAGTAAAATTTAATAATTTAATTAATAGGTAAATTTAAACTTAATAAGCAGGGTTGGTATGATTAGTTTTAGTTTTTAGTTTTAATTTTTAGTTAACTAAACTACTTAGTTTTACTCAGGCTATTAACTAAACTAACGTAGTTTTAATCAGGCTGCTAAGTAAATCACTTTAGATATAGTTAATATACTAACTAAATCAATTTAGTTTTAGTTAATTGTTTAGTTAACTAAAGAATTTTTAAAAACGTTATAATTATTTAATTAAAATAAATAAAATAAAAATAATAACGTAATTAATTAAAAAAAGCTTTAATTTATTATATTTATTAGTTGTTTTAATTATAATTAATTAGATAAATAAATTAAAAATGAAAATAAACCTTTAGTTATTTAGTTAACTAAAACTAAAAACTAAACTATTTAGTTTAGTTTAGTTTTAATCACCTTATTAACTAAAATCTTTAGTTTTAATCAGGCTGCTAACTAAATCAATTTAATTTTAGTTAGCATTTTAAATAACTAAATTTAGTTAACTAAAAACTAAACTAAATGTAGTTTTTAGTTAATTAACGTTAGTTGACTATTAGTTAACTAAATACCAAACCTGTTAATAAGTTAATAAAAATTAAAACTTAAACTTATTAATTTAATTAGCACCCTGAGTAAAACTTAACTTAATTAAGTTAATTTAAACTTAAACTGAAAACTCAAACTAATTTATTTACCCTGGTCACTTAGGTAATTAATTACGGGTAATTTTACTTAGGCTACTAACTAATTACCGTAGTTTTTAGTTATTCGCAGGGTTGTGAAACAGTTAACTAGCAGTTAAACTGGGCCTAGTTCCAGTTAACTTAAGTTAGTTCGACTGCTAACTGGAACTGGCCCAGTTAGCTTACCCTGTAACTGGAACTAACTTAAGTTTTTTAAATTGCTAATTATAACTAACTAGGCAGTTATTTATATTAACTTTAACTGGAATAACTTAAGTTAAACTGGAAAAACTGGACTAATTAACTGGGTATATAAAATAACTTATTAATAAATAAAAAAATCGAATAATAAAAAGAAATTAAAAATAAAACCGTAGTTTTATTATTTAATTTACGTTCTTTTAATTAATATTAAAGGTTTATATTTAAATCTTTTATTCGATTTATAATTAACAAAATTAAAATAACTGCTAGTTAACTGGGACTAACTGGCCAGTTAATAAAATACGAATTATAACTAATTTAAGTTAGTTTTTAAATTAACTGGAACTGGCCCAGTTATTTAACCTGCTAATTGTAACTAACTTAAGTTAGCAAAATACTAACTTTAACTGCCTAGTTAGTTAATGACTGGAACTAGAACTGGAAACTTAAATTAATTTTCACAACCCTGGTTATTCGTAATTAATTAATAATTAATTACGTAATTACGATTTATTTAAATTATTAAAAATTTATCTTATTTTTAAACGCTTAAAACGTAATAAAATAAAAGAATTATAAATAAATAAAATACCGTTATAATTAAGTTTTTATCTTTATTATAATTATTTATTTTTATTTTTTAGAAATTAATAATTTTTTAATTTAATTTTATTGTTAAAATAATAAACGTAAAAAGAATTATTAAAAATCTATAATAATCAGGGTTGGCATTTAGTTAACTACTAGTTAACTACGCGTAGTTAACTACGAACTACGCGTAGTTTAGTTAATAACTAACTACGAGTAGTTTTTGGGAGTATTAACTAAAACTACGCGTAATTAGTTAGCAGCCTGAGTAAAACTACGGTAGTTAGTTAGCAGCCTGAGTAAAACTACGGTAGTTAGTTAGGCCCTTGAGTAAAACTAAACTACCGTAGTTTAGTTAATAACTACACTAACTAATTAACTACGATAAAATTAAATTAAATTAATAAAGCGTTTATTTAATTTTATTAATATTATTAATTAAATTTATATAAAGAAAATAAAAGGAAATAAAAGAAATAAAAGGAAATAAAAGAAATAAAAGGAAATAAAGGAAATAAAGGAAATAAAAGGAAATAAAAGGAAATAAAAGGAAATAAAAGAAATAAAGGAAATAAAAGGAAATAAAAGGAAATAAAAGAAATAAAGGAAATAAAAGGAAATAAAAGGAAATAAAAAAAATAAAAGGAAACAAAGGAAATAAAGGAAATAAAAGGAAGTAAAAGAAATAAAAGGAAATAAAAGGAAATAAAAGGAAATAAAAGGAAATAAAAGAAATAAAAGAAATAAAAGGAAATAAAAGGAAATAAAAGAAATAATTAATCTTCCTCCTCTGATAAATCGTCCGGCTGTAAGAATTCTTGTATTTCCTTTGCACTTTTTAAACCCCAACTTTTTAATAAAGTTAACTGTTTAATAGTTTCTGGAGATAAGTTATTTCGTGCTTTAGAAATAATATAACTTGAAGTTGAAAAAACCCGTTCTAAAGCCGCTGAAGAAGCGGGAATACCTAAATATCGCCGGGCTATAATAGCTAAAACCGGATATTTAAATTGGTTATTTTTCCAATAAAGTATCGGATCGTCCTATTAAATAATTAATAAATAAAAGAATTAAATAAATAAATAAAAATTAACTTACGTTATATAAAGCCAACGGTTCGTTAAGATAAGCTTTATATTCGTTATTTAAAATAACGGTAGATCGATTTAAAAAGAAACTTTTTTTATCCGAATTATCTTGTAATTGGTTTTCGTTAACGGATTGGGTTTTAATTTCACCCTCTCGTTTATTTTTAGTGCTTTTAAATTATTTATTAGCAAAAGAAATAAAAAAGGAATAATAAAAGGAATAATAAAAGGAATAATAAAAGGAATAAAATAAATTTACAATTAATAAGCTTCTTTAAAAAAAGAAATAATATCGTCCATAGCGTCGTTATAAAAGAATAATTTATAATTTCGTTGAAAGTGAGTTAGTTTAATTCGAGGGTCTAAAATGGTAGCTAATAAATAAGCCCTATAACCCTCGATAACTTCGTTCGTTACTTTTTTTTAGAAAATAATAATCTAATTTTTTAGCACTAACTCTAATAGCCTGGTTAAGACTTTGTAATAAAGGTATCTAAATAGAAATTAATAAAATAAATAAATAAAAGTTAAAATAATAAATAACTTACTAAATCCGGGTCTTCTCTTATTATTTCTTTATATTCGTCGTAAATTATTTTTAATTTTGGATAAAAAGTATAAACGTATAATAAAGCCGTTGATAAAGTGGTATAAAATTCACTTTGTAATTTTATACTTGGTTTAATAAAGATTTTTAAAATCCGTTGTAATTGAGTTAATAAAAACTAATTAGCTTCGGAAAAAAAGATTTGTTGAAAATCCGCATGTTCCGTATTTCGATAAACATAAATTAACGGTTTTTTTAATTTAAGAACCGTATTAATCATTCTATACGTCGAATTTTAACGGATATAAGAATCTAATTATTAAATTAGTAAATAAAAAAATAAATAAATAAATAAATAAATAGATATAAGAATAAAGTTACCGTTAGGAATTTTCGATTTATTATATTTTTCTGGTAAATTACTATCGGCTTTCGATCTTCGGATTCTTTCGATTAATAATTTATTAATTTCGCCCGTATATTTTGTTAAAATAGCAATACGGCGAACCCGGTTAATTAAACCTAATAAAGTAATTAATAATTAATAATTAATAATTAATAATTAATAATTAATAATTAATAATTAAATAATTAAAAAACTTACTATTAGAAGTAGATCCTTCTGGTAATTTAAGTGGTTTATCGTCCGGTAAAGAGGGTAAAATAATATGAATATAACGTTGAAGATTTTCGGCTTTATCGTTATTTAATATATATTCTTTTAAAATACCGTTAATAACGATATTAATTATATGGGCGATATAACGAATATCGTAATCGAATTCGAAGCCTGTATCGGCTTGAAATCGATTTTTAAAAGCTTTGATAAACGTGGAGTTGTTTTTTGCATTATCCCGGGTAATACTAAAAAAATAATTAGTTAATTAAATAATAATAATAATAATTAAATAAAAACTGATTTTATAATATTTGCAATATTTATTAAAGCAGGGTAGGAATTTAACGATTTTTTAAATTCGTTAAAAATGTTAAAATCCGTATGCTTTTCGTTAATTGGATCGAAACCGATTAATTTATAAATTAAATTAAATTCGGGGTCGATATAATAAATAATAATACCTAAATAAGCCGTATTATTGTTTGAAGTCCATATATCCGTTATTAACGAAAATTTACTTAAATTTTTAACGTTCGCATTTAACGAATTATTAAAAATGGATAAAGAATTCGTAAAAGTGGATTTAAGGATTGGTTTAATTATTCGACGATTAAAAACCGGTATATTTCTAATAAATTATTAGTTAATTAATTAATTAACTTTAATAAAAATAAAAACTTACGGTTTTAAATAAGTTAATAAATTTTTAAAAGAATTAGAATTTAAAAGGCTGAAAGATAGATTATTATCGATAATAACGTTTAATAATTTATTATTAAATTCGTCGATATCGAATTCGGAGGAAATAATTTTAGTTTTTGGTTTTTTACGATTTGTTAAATCGAAAAAAGAATTATTCGAATTAATTTCGGATCTTGTAAACCCTATATAATCGTTAGTTTAAATTTTTTATAATAATAATTTATCGACCCGGCCCTTAGTAAATTTATAATAATTTGCCCTCCGGCGTAATTTAATTATTAATAAAAATTTAGATTTTTACTAATAATTAAATTCCTAGCTAAATTAAATTATAAAAAATAAAAACTAACGATTATATAGGATTTATTTTCTTTTTGTTTTGTTAAAAAACTTTTGTTGAAAAGTAAAAAGAAAATAACGGGGGCTTACGTTTTTTTTTAATTTTTTCAGTATCTTTATTAATAGCCACATTAGGGTGTTTATTTTCGTAATGCCGGATTTGATTGGATGATTTATAACTCTTTATAATAACGGTAACTTTATAATTACACCTATAATTTAATTAATAAGATAACGTTAAAAAAGAATTAAAAGAATTATTAAATAAAAGGGATAAAAACTTACATTGTACAACGGAGCTCCATTTCCCTTTTTTTCGATGGATCGATAGGGAGTAAAATACGTGTATAAAGCCTATTTTTAAATACATAAATCTGGGATTTTTCAGGGGGTTCGAGGGTAAATTTAGACTGATTTTCTTTATCTTTGGCATATTTTAAAGATTTTGAAGAAGAGGGTTTCGAAGAAATAAGGGATAAAGCAGAAGATTCTGGTTGGGAATTCGTATAATTAGAACTTTGTTGTTCCTCTTCTTCGTCAAAAGGATCAGAATTCATTTTAAAAATAAAATAAAAGGGTAAAAATAAAATAAAAGGGTAAAAATAAAATAAAAGGGTAAAATAAAATAAAAGGGTAAAAATAAAATAAAAAGGTAAAGGTAAAATAAAGATTTTTGCAAAGGGTTAAAAAGATCCCTTATCTAATTATAAAACCATAAAACCATAAAACCATAAGAGTAAATATAACAATACATTAAACAATGGTAGTACAATTAAGTATTAAACATTATGGTGATGGTCCATGGTAAAAAAGAAATCAATAATGGATGGGAAATTTAAGTCTTTAATATTCAAGTGAAATCTAATTTGAAATCGGACTTAAAATGGATTTCTAATTAATAATCGGCTATAACGTTGATTTCAAATCAAAAGAACGGGCTTTATGGAATTAAGATTATAAAAACTAATATTATTGGTGGATTTTACGGTAAAAGATAAGTAAAATCCATTATACGGACTTAAGATAATTTATTTTAATTTTATTGGATGGTAAAACTACCGAAAAGATAGGATAAAAGATAAAAAGAAGATAAAAAGATATAAGATTAACGGTTATTATTTTATTCGTTGATCCGGACGTTGAAAAGATATCACGGGGATCGAGAGGTTTAAGACCCCAGTCAGCCTACCCTGTAATCAGATATCAGATTAGCAGCTGGTGTTTTATTCGTTGATCCGTACGTTGAAAAGATATCGTACGGATCGAAAGATAAGATCCCAGTCACCCTACCCTATAACCAGATATTAGATTAGAAACCGTTATTTTATTCGTTGATCCGTACGTTAAAAAGATACCGTATGGATCGAAAGATAAGACCCCAGTCACCCTACCCCGCAATAGAATCTAATGGAAACCAAGCTCGGATTTCGATCGGAGGTTTTTTTAAAATCGTAAAATAAATTAATAACTTTATTAATAAAGCTCGGATTAATTCGGACGTTATCGGAGTATTATTAATATTTTTAGCGTTAATTTCTTTCAAAAGAATTATAATAATAACTATTTTAATTAAAAAAATATAATAAGTTAAAATACTAAAAGATTTATTTTCGTTAATTGGATTTTTTAAAATTGAATATTTAAAAATTAAAAATATTAATTTATATAATTTCTTTTATAATAATTAAAAAATATTAAATTATATAAAGACTTAAGCTTTAATTATTTAATTAAAATTTAGTTAATTATTTATTAAAATTACAAAATCAAAATTATTTTTAAATTTTAAAAAGAATTTAAAATATATTTAAAAAATTTAAAAAAAAGAATTTATATATTAGTTTTTAGTTAATAACTAAACTAAACTAAAGTAATTAAAACTAAATTAATTTAGTTAAAATGCTAACTAAAACTAAATTAATTTAATTAGGACCCTGATTAAAACTAAAATAATTTAGTTAGCAGCCTGACTAAAACTACTTAATTTAGTTAATAGGCTGAGTAAAACTAAGTAGTTTAGTTATTAGTTAACCAAAACTAAAAACTAAGACTAAATTTTTCAACCCTAATTATCAAATAATAACGAACCGGTCGAAATACTAAAAAATTCGGCTTTCAATAATAAGTTTATTTTATAACTTTTTTTATTTTTAACTTTTTAATTAATAACCAGGGTTGTGAAAATTAACTTAAGTTTCCAGTTCTAATTCCAGTTATTAACTAATTAGGCAGTTAAAATTAGTATTTTGCTAACTTAAATTAGTTCCAGTTACCGGTTTAAATAACTGGCCTAGTTCTAATTAATTAAAAAACTAATTTAAATTAATTATAGTTTATATTTTACTAACTAGCCAGTTAGTTCCAATTAACTGGCAATTAGTTTAATTTAATTAATTAAAAATCAAACAAAAACGTATAAAAGAAACTTTCATTTTTATTTAAAAAACGATTATAAAAGAATAAATTACTTTAATTATTATTATTTTATTTTTATTATTCGATTTTTAATTGATTAATAAATTACTTTATATAACCAGTTAACTAATCCAGTTATTCCAGTTTAACTTAAGTTATTCTAATTAAAATTAATAAAAATAACTGGCTAATTAGTTATAATTAGCAATTTAAAAAACTTAAGTTAGTTCCAGTTACAGGGTAAGCTAACTGGGCCAGTTTTAATTAACGCTCGAATTAATTTAAGTTAACTGGAATTAGGCCCAATTTAACTACTAGTTAACTATTTCACAACCCTATTAATAACTAATTATTTTCAAAGTTAATTAATCGAATTCGACGAATTGCCGTTTTAACCAAATATACGTCCGAAATCTATAAATTATTATTATAAGGAATTATTAAAGCAAAAGCCGATAATTTATTAGACGTAAATTATAATAAAATAAAAATCCCGAACGGTAAGTTATTTTATTATTTTATTATTTTATTAATTTTTTAACTAATAATTTATTAGATTCTTATATACGGTGGAATTTAACTTATCGGATATTAACGGTTATTTTTAAGCTTAAAAAGCCGTTAACTTATATTTCTCGAAATACGGAAAACAAAGAATTTATTAATATATTTTGTAACGATGCGGACTGGTTTTTAATAACCGAATTAAAACGAATATTCGAAATATTCGTTAAAGCTTCCGTTAAATTATAAAGAGAAGTTTATACGACTTTACCCCGTGGTTTTTTATATATTTATAAAATATATAAAGATTTAAAATCCGTTTATCGGGATTATAGAAATTAAATAGACCGACGACCGGAATTAGTAAATTTTATTTTATTTTTATTATTATTTTTTAACGTTTTATTAATTATTTAATTAGGAACCTATTTTAACGGATTTATATAACGCAATTTAAGCCGGTGGAAATAAATTAAATAATTATTTCCCGCGTAAAATTGCGCTAAACTAGTTAAAAATATATAAACCGTTTATTTTAAGTGTAATTTTGGACCTACGGTTTAAAATTTTATATTTTTAAAAAAACGGATTATTATATTTTTATTTATCGGTTTATTAGGATATTTTACGAATTTTTTAACGGGAGTTTATTAAATAAGTTATTTATTTTAATATTATTATTATTATTTATTATTTAATATTTAATAATTTATACTAATTTAATTAAAAGGGTAAAAAAAGAAAAAAAGGAGATTTTAATCCTTTTAAATTAAACGAAAATATCGATATATCGGATAAAAAAGACGATATTTTTTTTAATCGAATAAGAATTCGTATTAAAAACGAATATAAAAAATATATTAACAAAAGGATTAATATAATCCACGTAAGTTAATTATAATTTTATTTTTATTTTTATTTTATTAATTTATTAACTAATTTTTAATAGGACGAACAGGGTTGAAAATGCAGTTTGCAGTTAGTTAGTGAAGTTTAAGTTAATTTAACTTTTTGCAGTTGCAGTCCGGATTTTTGCTAACTGCATGCAGTTACTTGTCAGTTTAAGTTTAAATTTTAATAACTTAAGTTAACTGCGCAGTTACCTGCAGTTACTGCAGTATAATATTAAAATAATTAATAATAAATCGAACTTTTAATATTTTTAGAAGCTTTTTATTGCTTTAAATCTTTTAAAAACGGCTTTATAAAACGATTATAAAATAAATAATATTAATAATTTATTAAATTAAATAATAATAATTTAATTATTGCAGTTAGCAGTTAATTAACTTAATTGCAAAGTGCAGTTAGCAGTTATTTTGCAGTTAACTTAACTTTTTGCAGTTGCAGTCCGTACTTTTACTAACTGCAGTTAGTTAAGTTGCAGTCCGAAAATCATGCAGTTAACTTAACTGCACTGCAGTGCACTGCGCAGTCACTTTTTTGCAACCCTGAGGACGAATTATTGGTTTATTGGAAAAATAACTAATTTAAATATCCGATTTTAGCTATTTTAGCCCGGCGTTATTTAGGAATACCGGCTATTTTAGCTGCTTTAAAAAGGCTATTTTTTATTTTAAGTTATATTATTTCTAAATTAAGAAATAATTTAAATCCGGAAACCGTTAAATCTTTAATTTTATTAAAAAGTTAGGGAATAAAATCGGTAGAAAAATTAAATAATTTAATTATCGAAAAGGAGGTTTTAAAAGAGGAGGAAGATTAATTATTTATTTTATTTTATTTCCTTTATTTTATTTTTTTTATTTTATTTCTTTTATTATATTTTTTTATTATTTTTTATTATATAATTATATTTTTAAAAAAAATTTAAAAAATTAAATAAAACCGGTTTTTAAAATATTTAAAATAAAATAAAATAAAAGCGTAGTTTGCAGTTAGTTTGTAATTAATTTGTAGTTAATTGTATAAGTAATTGTATTAATTTAAGTTAATTTAAATTAGTGAAATTCCGAATTTAAATTAATAAGTAACTGTATATAGTTAGCAAAAGTCCGGATTATAATTGCACTAATTTAAGTTAACTTAAACTGCACTAACTAACTGCAGACTGCATTTCCAACCCTGTTTTTTATTAAAATATTTTTTAATTATTTATTTAAGCTTAATTAAACGTTTTAAAAAGAATAAAAAGATTTTTAAAAAATTAAGAATTCGATTTATAATTAATTATTTATTTATTTTTATATAGTTAATTAAAATAACTGCAGCTAATTGCGCAATTAATTTAAATTAGTAAAATCCGGATTTAAACTAATAAGTAACTATATATAGTTAGCAGGGTAGGTAAAATTAGTTTGAGTTTTGAGTTTGATTCCGGGTGCTAACTAAATTAATAAGTTAAATTTACTAATTTTAATAACTTAATGAGTTTTATTTAAGGTCTTAACTAAATTAATTAAGTTTGAGTTAACTTAATTAAGTTTGAGTTAACTTAATTAAGTTGAGTTATTAACTTAATAACTTAAGATTAATTAATTTTAATTATAAAATAAATAAATAAATTAATGTTAAAATGTTATTAAATTATATAAAAAGCCAGAATTAAAATGGATATATTACTTTTATTTTACGATTTTTGATTAATTTTAATATTAATTTTAAAATTTAATAAAATAATTAAATAAAGAATAATAAAATTTTAATTATTTTTTTAAAAAATTTAATAAAAACGGTATAATAAAAAAAGTAAAGCGTTTTATTTATTGATATTTTTTCTAATTACGGTATTATATTATTTTATTAACTAATTATTAATTAAAATTAATAATTCGTTAAGTTAGTAAGTTAATTAAGTTATTAATTTAACTTAATTGATTTAGTTTGAGTTTACCTATTAACTAAATTATTAAGTTTGAGTTAGCATTTTTAATAACTTAATTGAGTTTAGTTAATAACTTAACTCAATTGAGTTTAAGTTAACTCAAGCTCATACTTAATGCCAACCCTGATAATTAGCAAAAATTTAGATTGCAATTGCACTAATTTAAATTAATTTAAACTATATTAATTAACTGTAAACTGCGTTTTTAACCCTGATCGTAATAGAATAAATAAAATAAAAGCAAATAAAATACCGTTATAATTAGATTTTTATCGTTATTATAATTATTTATTATTTAATTTAAATCGTAGTTAATTAGTTAGCGTAGTTATTAACTAAATTACGGTAATTTAATTTTATTCAAGGCCCTAACTAATTACGGTAATTTTACTCGGGCTGCTAATTAATTACGCGTAGTTTTAGTTAGTACGCCTAAAAATTACGCGTAGTTAGTTATGAATTAAATTACGCGTAATTCGTAGTTAATTACGCGTAATTAATTAATATTTAACTAAATGCCAACTTTGATTATAAGTTTATTTTGTTTTTATTATTATTTTGTTATTATTAAGCTAATAAATAAATTAAAAGGATTAAAAATAAATTAAAGGGTGAAATTAAAACCTATCCGTTAACGAAAACCAGGGTTGTAAAAATTAACTTAAATTTTTAGTTCTAATTCTAGTTATTAATTAACTAGGCAGTTAAAGTTAATATTTTATTAACTTAAATTAATTTTAGTTAGCGGTTTAAATAACTGGCCTAATTCCCGTTAATTTAAAAACTAATTTAAGTTAGTTATAATTAAGGTTAGAAATTATTTTTGCGGTTACTTTATTAAGTTTAAGTAACTTAAAGTTAGTTAAGTTACGGTCCGGATTTTTATTAACCGCAAGTGGTTATTTATTAGTTTAAGTTTGGGTTTTAATTAACCGCGGTTGTTCTAAATTATTTATAAATAACCGTAATTAACCGTAATATATTAATAAAAATATATATTATTTTATTAATCTAAAGTATATTTAATTAATTTTTTATAAAATTAAACACGTTAATTAAAAAGACTTTTATTAATATATTATTTTTATTATAAATATTTTTATTTAATAAAATAAAAATTATTTTTATAATACGGTTACTTAATAATTAATTTAATGTTTTATAACGGTTATCGGGTAATTTATGGTAACCGTAACCACGGTTACTTTAAGTTTAAGTCTGAATTTTATGTGGTTAAAATAACCGAAATGCGGTTAATTTAACGGTTACCGTTTTCCAATTTTGGTTATAATTTATATTTTATTAATTTAAGTTATTTATTAGTTAATTAATAGTTAGTTTAAATTTATTAATTATAAATCGATAAGGTTGCAATTAAGTTAATTAGTAGTTAACTTAATTAAGTTTTTAAATTGCTAACTTAAACTTAATTAATTTAGTTAGCAAGCTAAATAAAACTTAATTAAATCAACTTATTTAAGTTTAAGTTATTAATTTAAATATTTTATTTTATTAAATAAAATACTTTTAACGTAGTTTTTTATTTTAAAAATTAAATAATTATAAAGCTTAAAAATTTACGGTTTTATTTTATTTTTAACGGTTTTATTAAATTTAAAATTAAATAAAAATAGCTTTAAGTTATTAAATTATTAAACTTAATTAAATTAAATTAATTGCCTAAATAAAACTTAATAATTTAGTTAGGGGCTTAAGTAAAATTTAATAAGTTATTAAAAATAATAACTCTAACTAGGGTTTGGAAATACTTAACTGGTAATTAAACTGGGCCTAGTTTTAGTTAACTTAAATTAGTTCGGGTGCTAACTGGAACTGGCCTAGTTAGCTTACCCGGTAACTGGAATTAACTTAAGTTAGTTTTTTTATTAACTGGAACTGGCCTAGTTAATTCCTTAACTAACTGTAACTAATTTAAGTTAATATTTTACTAATTATAACTAACTAGGCTAGTTTTAGTTAATAATTTAAATAATTGGATTAATTAGGTAAAATAAAGAAAATAATTTATTAATGAATTTAAATTAATAAAAATAATAATAATAAAAAGAATTTATAATATTTAAATATATTAATTTAGATTATTAAAATTTATATAAAGGTTTTAAAATAAAAGAGTAGAATTAGGGAAATAAAAACTAAAGAAATGAAAACTAAAGAAATAAAAACTAAAGAAATAAAAACTAAGGAAATAAGAACTAAGGAAATAAAAAGAAAAAATATTAATTATCTCCAGCTTTATCCTGATTATCCCTATTTTTTTTATTAATTAATTTTTGAATTTCCCTAATTGTTTTTAATTTCTAGCTTTTCAATAAAGTTAATATTTTAACTATTTAAGGACTTAATTAATTTCTGGATTTCGAAATAATTAAACCTAAAATTAAAAAAAGCCCGTTCGATAAAAGCCGAAATAGCTAGAATAGCTAAATAACTGCGAGCTAAAATCGATAAAATTGGATATTTAATCGAATTAGTTTTCTAATAAAGTAACGGATTTATCTAAATAAAATTAATTAATAATTATTTTTTTAGAAAAAAATATAAACGAATTTACCTATTAAGGATTAAAAGATTTACGTAAATATTTGTCGATTTCGTTATTTGCCCGAACCGATAATTAATTTAAAAATAAATTAGTATCCGAATTAATAAATTGAGTTTCCTTTTTATTATTAGATTATAATTTATCGAAAAACTGATTTAAACCGGCGCTTAGTGGATTTATTTCATTTTTTAACCTATTAAAATAATTAATAAATTAAAATAATTAATTTATATTAAAAAAAATAAACTTATAATTTAAACCTTTATTTAAATAAACGAATAATATTAATACTTATACTATTATAAAAATATAATAAACCGTTAAGGTTAAAGTATTATATTTTAAATCGTAGATCTAAAATAATATTTAATAAAAACGTTTCGTAATAATTAATATTATTCGAATTAACGTTTTTTAGAAAGTATTTTTTAAGCTTAAATATTCCTTTTTTTACAAAAAAAATTAATTTTGCAAAAGGTTTATCCTAAAATAAAATAAAAAGTTAAAATTCAAATTAATTAAATAAAAAATAAAATAAAATAATTTACTAAATTTGGATTAGAAAATCGTTATTTTTTAAAGTATCTAACCTTAAAATCCAGTTTTTTATATATTTTAAAAATATATAATAAAGCTTTTGGAATTATAATATAAACCTGGCCTTATAATTTAATATTAGGCATAACGAATATTTTAAAAACTTTTAATAATTCGTTTAAAATAAACCAATTAAAATTTAAAAAAAAGATGGATTAAAATTCACGATAATTTATATTACGATTTACGTAAATTAACGGATTTCGGAATTTAATCGTCGTTTTAATTATTTTATACGTTAAATTCCAACGAACGTTTAAATCTAAATTTTAAAAGTTAATAAATAAAAGTAAAATAAATTATAATACAAAAAACAAAGATTAATTTAATAAATTTACCGTTAGGAATTTTTGTAATTTTATATTTTTTTAGTAGGTAATGCCGTTATTTAGCCCGTTTTATGCCTTCAATAAATAAATTATAGATTTTATAGGTATATTTTATTAAAACGGCTATTTTTCGAACCTAATTAATTAAATTTATAATTTAATTAGTTATTAAAAATTAATAATAATTATTTTATATACTGTTAAAGCTTATATTACCGCTTTTAATAACGGTTTTATTATTCGAATTAATCTATTATATCGAAATATTCGAATATAAAATAATATTATTTGCTTCCTTATTATTTAAAATATATTATTTTAAAATAGTTTAAATAATAATATTTAAAATATAGGAGATATAGCGAATATCATTTTTAAAAGGGGAAGAATAAAGATTTTCGAATTTATCCGTAAAAAAAAAAGTATCGTTATTTCGAGCATTATTACGGGTAATACTAATAAAACGTTAGTTTAATTATTTTTAAAAGTTTTTTAAAGTAAAATAAAATAAAAATAAATACCTAAAAATATTTTTATATTTTAAGGAATTATATCTATTTAGAATCGAGTCAAATTTAGATAAAATATTAACTTTTATATAAATTTTATTAATAAGATTAAAACCAATTAATTTATAAATTAAATTAAATTAGTTATCGATTAAAGCAATAATAACTCCTAAATAGGAAGTATTATTATTAAATCTTTATAAATCAAAAATAAGGGAAAATTTCCTATTAAATTTAATATTAGAATCCAAAATAAAATTAAAAGCAGAAATAGTTTCAGAAAACGTAGTTTTTAAAAATGCTTTTAATTTCCAGCTATTAATAATTAGTATATTTCTAATAATAAATTAATAAATATTATTATAATAATAAGTTAATTTATTTACGAATTATAATAAGATAATAATTCTTTAAAAGAAGAAGAATTTACCATATAGAATAATAAGTTATTTTTTAGCATTAAATTTAGAATTTTGTTATATACCGTTTTTTCGTTAAATTTAGTTAATTTATTCGTAATTTCGGCTTTAGCTTGTTTATTACGGCTAATTATTTGAAAAAAGCTTTTTTTCGTTAAATATAAATCACTTTCTAATAAAATAATTAATTAAATAATTAAAATAATAATTAAAAATTAAAATTAGAAATTAATTTACTTTTTTTCCACCCTTTTTTTATTTGCTTTATTATAATAAATACCCTGCAATTGCTTATAATTTATAAGCAATTGCAGGGTATTTATTTTCGTAATACCGGGCTATATTCGAAATAGCAAAATTTTTAATATCGTAAAGTTTAGATTTAAAATTGCACCTATTTAATAATTAAATTAATAATTAATAAATTATTAAATTATTAAATTATTAAATTATTAAATTATTAAAATAAGAATTAAAAATTATAAAATAAATTTACGTTATATATTATAAAATTATTTTTCTTTCCGTAAAATAATCGATTGATTACAAAATTCGAATAAATAAATTATTTTAAAAAACGTAAAAAGTCGATTTATTATTCGGTTCTAATTCGAAATTAGGGTGGTTATATTTCGAATTAATATATCGAGTGGATTTTGGCTAAAAAAGGGATAATTCTAAAATAATCGAAGAAAAGGGTTAAATAATAGAATTAGATAAAAAAGCAATAAATATAAATTTTTATATAATTTCCGTAATATCGTTATTTGATTCGTTAGCATTATTTTCGGATTTTTTAGCTTTATTTTCGGATTCTTCGAAATTTTCGGATTTTTTAGGATTAGATTCGATTTTATAATCGGAATCCATTTTAAAAATAAAATAAAAAGGTAAAGGTAAAATAAAAGATTTTTGCAAAGGGTTAAAAAAATCCTTTATTTAAGTATAAAACTATAAAACCATAAAATTATAAAACTAAATATAATAATATATTAAATAATAATAATATAATTAAATATTAAATATTAAATTAATAAACTATAGTGAAAAAGAAATTGTTTTATGGATAGGAAATCTAATTTTTTAATATTTAAGTAAAATCTAATTTAAAATTGGACTTAAAATGGATTTCTAATCTATAAACTCGATTTCTAATTAATAATCGGCTATAACGTTAATTTTAAATTAAAAAAACGGACTTTATAAAATTAAAATTATAAAAACTAATATTATTAATAGATTTTACGGTAAAAAATAAATAAAATCCATTATACGGACTTAAGATAATTTATTTTAATTTTATTAAATAGTAAACAGGGTTGGAATGCAGTTAACTGCCAGTTAACTGCAGTGCAGTTAACTTAACTGCATAAAATCCGGACTGCAACTTAACTGACTGCAGTTAGTTAAAATCCGGACTTAAACTGACTGCAGTCAGTTAACTGCAGTAAAAACTGCAGACTGCATTTTGCAGTTAAGTTAATTAACTGCTAACTGCAATAATAAAATAATTATTATTTATTTAAATAAATTCTTTATTAAAATACTTTTTTACTTATTTATTTAAGCTTAATTAAACGTTTTAAAAAGAATAAAAAGATTTTGAAAATATTAAAAATTGGATTTATAATTATTTATTTATTTTATTTAGTGCAGTTAATTAAAATAACTGCAGCTAACTGCGCAGTTAACTTAAGTTAGTAAAATCCGGACTTAAACTGACAAGTAACTGTATGCAGTTAGCAAAAATCCGGACTGCAACTGCACTAATTTAAGTTAACTTAAACTGCACCAACTAACTGCAAACTGCGTTTCCAACCCTGATAGTAAAAATACCGAAAAAATAGGATAAAAAATAAAAAATTAACGATTATTATTTTATTCGTTAATCCGGACGTTAAAAAAATATTAAAGGAATCGGGAGGTTTAAATCCCTAATTAACTTACCCTATAGCCAGATATTAGATTAGTAAGTAGTATTTTATTCGTTAATCCGTACGTTAAAAAGATATCGTATAAATCGAAAAATAAAATCCCAGTCACCTTACCCTATAGCTAGATATTAGATTAGGAACCGTTATTTTATTCGTCGATCTATACGTTAAAGAGATGTCGTATAAATCGAAAGATAAAACCCCGGTCACTTTATCCCGCAATAGAATTTGATAGAAACCAAGCTCGGATTTCGATCGGAGTTTTTTTAAAAACGTAAAATAAATTAATAACTTAATAAATAAAGCTCGGATTACTTCGAAAGTTATCGGAATATAGTTATTACTTTTAGCATTAATTTATATAAAAGAAATTATAATAATAGCTATTTTATTTAAAAAGATATAATAGGTTAAAATTTTAAAAGGTTTATTTTCGCTAATTAGATTTTAATAAATTAACATTTAAAATAAATAATATATTAATTTATTTAATTAATTTTATAAATAAATAAATAAATTTAAAAATAAGGAAGCTTAAGCTTTAATTTATTATTAATAAAATATTAATTTAGCTATTAAAATAAAAAAAATAAAATTATTTTTATATAAAAAGTTTTCTTTTGCTTAATTCCCTTTTATACTTCTTATTAATTAAAAACTTAAAATAAAATTTTATTTAATAAGCTTTATAAAAAATTAAAATAAATTTATATAATATTATACTAAAGCTTAATTAATAAGATAAAAATTATTAAATTAATTATTAAAACAAAATTAAAATAAAACTTTTTTATAAATTATTTATAAATAGGGTTAGCATTAAGTTAACTGGCAATTAACTTAAATAAGTTAACTCAAACTTAATTAAGTTTAGTTATTAACTTAACTTAATTAAGTTATTAAAACCACTAACTCAAACTTAATTAATTTAGTTAGCAGGCTAAATAAAACTTAATACTTTAGTTAATAGGTAAACTTAAACTAAATTAATTAAGTTAAGTTAATAATTTAATTAACTTATTAACTCAAAAATAAATTAATTAAATTAATAAATAAATATTAATTAAATTAAAAGTTATTAAATAAAACCAAATTAAAATAAAAGAGATATTTTATTATTTTATACTAATTATTTTAGATTTAAAGAAATAAAAGAAATAAAA
>NW_006917102.1:0-10820 GCF_000516985.1 Pestalotiopsis fici W106-1
TAAAATAAAAAATAATAATAGTAATAATAACAATAAACCGAAAAAAATAATAAAATACTTAAAAATTAACGCGAAAAAAAAAAAAAAAAAAATAATAAATAAAATTAATACCGCTATAATTTTAATAAAAATAAAAAAATAAAAAAAAAGCGAAAAAAAAGGTAAATGCCAAAATAAAAATTATATATATAAATAAAAAATATACGTAAAATAAATAAATTAGATTTAGGGGAATAGGTTTATAAAAAAAAAAAAAAATAACGGTAAAAAAGGTAATTAACGGAAATAAAACAAAATAAAAAAACTAAATATTAATATTTTGCTTTATTCGCGTTTTAAATCGCCGTCGAAAAAAAAAAAATCTAATATTAAAAGCCTAATTAGCGAAACAAATATATTTATAGCATATTAAAAAAAATAAAATAAAATAATAAAAAAAATAAAATAAATTATATATTTACATAGCTTTACACAAGCTATTTAATATATTTACCGTTTTTTTTTTATATTTAAATTAAAATAAAGAAAAAATATAAAAAAGTCCAAATATAAATATACGGCTTATTTTTTTATTTTTTTTTCCTAATTTAATTCGATTTAATTTAATTTTTTTTTAATTTATTTAAATATCTCAAATTATACCGGCTATTTTTAGCTTTTGCTAATTTTTTCTAATAATTTTTAACTTTTTTTAATTCTTTTTTTAACTCTTTTAAATTTTTTTAAATTTTTTTAAATTCTTTTAAATTCTCTTTAGGTCTTTAACCTTTTACGATTTAATCCTTTACTTCTATAACTATTACCTAACGGCTAATTTATTTTTTTTTAATTTTTTTTCCTAAAATTTACAGCAAAAGGATTAAATAATTACTAGCCGATATTTTCTTTTTTTTTTTCCCTCACAACTTATATATACCTACCTTTTTAAATTCGTCGGCCGTTTAATAAGCTTAAAATTAAATATATAACTATTATAAATATTTGCCGCGTATATATTTTATTAGTAATAATTATTTTTTTAAACTAAAAATTTAAGCTGCTTACCTTTTTTTAATTTCTAAAAGCAATTTTTACGCATTTTATCTTTTTATTCGTATTCCCTTTTTTATTATTTATTTTTATCGCTATTATATTACCGCGTTAAAATATTATTATAACATAAATAGGCTATCGCTAAAATATAAACAAATTACCGCGATAAAGTTATTTTTATCGGTAAAACTATATTCCAATAGCACGGTTTAAAGGCCGCTTTTTATATTAAAAACGGAAACCGAGCCGAAATTAAGCTTTTCCACGGCAATAGCAAGCCTATCATTTTTTAATTTAAAAAGCATATAGCTAAAAGCCACCCGGTAAACCTGCCGATAATAATTTTTTACGCTAGCTTTTAGCTTTAGGTACGTTTTAAATTTTATTTTTTATTTAAAAATTATATTTATTAAAGCTAATTAAAAAATTATATAGCTTAAGCTAAGCCGCAAAATCTAATAATAAAAATTTTATAATATAATCCGATATCGCTAACCTTGCTTTTATATCGATTACGCCGTTTAATTCGATTTGCCTTATTATTATTTAAAATATATTACCGGTATCGAGCGTAACGCTTTCGCTTATTTTACTTATATATACAAATAAATAGCTAATATACCTTATAAATATTGCCAGCTTTTAATATAAATTAAAAAATAATATATTTTTATAGCCGATTATATTAAAATCGAAGGTAAAATAAGCGGTAAATATACAATATATTTTGCTAATAGCCAAAATTGCGATATATATATCGAGCTTAAATTCGGCTATATTAGCAAAATTTATACCGTAAATAATAATATTTACGCTATTATTAATATTTCCGACGTCGTATAAACGAGCGATATTATAATATATAATATAAAAAAAATAATATTTAATATATTTTTTTTTTTTACGTTTATAATTTTTTTTTATAAAGGAAAACGTTTCGATTTACGATAAATTTTAATTATTACCGAAAATTCCTAATTTATTATAATACGATATTTAATATACTTAATATACTTAATATGCTTAATATACTTAATATATATAATATATACGATATATTCGATATGCTTAATATGCTTAATATATATAATATATTTAATATGCTTAATATATTTAATATATTTAATATATATAATATACACGATATATTCGATATATTTAATATGCTTAATATATATAATATATATAATATATTTAATATATTTAATATGCTTAATATATACGATATATTTAATATATTTAATATACTTAATATACTTAATATATATAATATATACAATATATTTAATATATTTAATATATATAATAATATTTATATTTATAATTTATTTTTATTATAATTAATATAAAGGAATTATATATTACGGTATCGAATATTTATTATAATTAATACGTATTCGCCGGCTATTAAAATTTTTAATAAACCGCAACTAAAAAAAACCTAAAATAGGCAAAAACCTAACCGATACCGGTAGCTATATAATTATTTATAGGTATAATAATATAAGTATCGCTTTTTTTTTTATATTAGCATATTTTCTAATTATTAAATTAAAAGCTACGCGTTAATCTTATATATTAGGCAATATTTAATTGCTTTATAATTTATATAATATATCGTATTTTAGAAATTTATAGCATACCTAAGCTATAATAGCTATATTTTAAATTTATCCGTTATAAAATGCCGTTTTATTAATTTTACGGTATTTTTATTTAAAAGGATAAAAAACGGTTACATATAAATATAAGCGATATTTTAGCAATTTTAAACCAAAGCTTATAAATATTTATTATACGGAGCCTATAGCAAAAAAAAATCTTTTTTATTAAAATAAATGCTAAATTTACCTATAAAAGGCGGAATTTAAGGGCTATTATATTTGGTTTAGCTTTTTAGTTAATTTATTAATTTCGCAAATTGCTAAAATTTAAATAAATAATATAATAATTAATATAACCTAAAATAATAATTAAGGCCACTATTATTATACGATTATTTTACAATATATTGCTATTTGCAAATAATTTATTATAAATATTCTTTTTTAAATGTTTTAATTACGTACGGCACTAACCGACAAATACGGGTATTATAAACCGGAAGGTTTTACGCTATAAGCGCGTATAATAATCGGCTAGGCGTAATATTAATAGCCTTTAAGGATAAGGTGTTGCCCGATTGGCTTTTTTATTTTAAAATTTATTTTTAGCCTAAAGGTCGAATTTCGAACCGTATTAATAGCGACCGGCATAAGAAAAAAACCTAAACGGCGTCGATTAGTTGGCACCCTTTTCCTTTTTATTTTTATTATTTATAACGATCGGGTTACCCCGGTTATTTTATTTAGTCCTTAGGCGTAAATTGCCTTTATTACGTAAAGGAGTAGTAATAATCGGAATAGGATTCGCATTTTAAACGAGGATAAAATATTTGTTAAAGCCGAGAATTTATTTAGATTTTTTAGGGAACTAATAACGAAAATACGCAAAGTTATCGTTAATCGAAAACTTATTTTATAGCGATTCGATCTAGCCCCGGGCAAAATTTAAAAAGAAATTAATTATATTATTAAATTTTGCGATTTCGGTAAAAGGGAGATTTTTTTTATTTTTATTAGCTATTTGATTAAAGCGATCCGAATATAATAAAATTATGCTACGTCGGTATATAATATTAATATTGCGGATTAACGGTATATATATATTATAAAGGCTTAAAATATTTTATAGATTTTAAGCCTTTATTTATTATATCGGATATCGTTAATTAGTATAATTTATAAAGGATTAAGGCAAAAAGGGAACGAAAAAAAGATAAACGTATTAATACGGGCAATTTAGGCGGAGTTAATATTATTATAAGCGAGATATTTTTGTAAACGCTTTAAAAAATCGCGCTAATTATTTATTATATTAGCTTATCGAATATCCGTATTAATTATAACGGTCGAATTAAAAAATAGGGAGGATATATATAATATAATAAATTTTTCGTATAGCTAATATTAATTTACGTATAATATTTAGCTAGTTTTTTTTTTAGCTTATATTAATTTTTAATATATTAGCATACGCTAGGATAAATTAGAAAAAAATAAAAAAAAAAAAGGGGGATTCGTATAATGCGTAGATTTTATAGCTTATTTAAAATTAGGGTAGGAAGGTTTTGCAAAAAGTAAAGCTTTTTGTAATTAGCAAATATTATAATGCTAAAAATTTTCCTTATTTTGGAAAATATGAAAAAAAAAAGAAAAAAAAAAGCTCCAGGCTGGGGGGAGAAGGGGTATTTATATAGATATTAGATAAGTTATTAGTTTAACGGTTGCTGGGCCAGGTTATTTATTTGATTTTAAATAAATTATTAATTTAGCGGTGGTTAAGGAAGGCTAGGCAGCAGGCGGCGCGGTGCGGTCGTTTAATAATAACCGTATTACGAAGCTAAAGGTTTATTTAATTTAAATAAATTATTACCTTAATAATAGCAAAGCCAAATTAGGCAATAGGAAAAATGCTTAATAATAGAATTTTTATAATTTAATTAGATTTATATATTTTAATTTAATTTTAATTAATATATACGACTTAATTAGATTTATATATTTTTTTATTTATAAAAAATAAAATAAAATAATTGCTTAAACCACGATATATTATAAAATGCACGAATATTATCCCGGTACCAAAAACCCATGCCAGGTAATATAACGCAATTATATACTGCTTTTGGCCGTAAAAAAGCTGTTTTATAGCGGCTTTAATAGCGCAAAATAGCTTTCGCTATAGGGCGATTGCAATTTTTTATTTTTTTTTAGTCGAGTCCTGTCTAATATATATCTAAAAAATTTAAGTAATATCGCAAAGTTAATTAGTGGGCTTTTCGAAGGCTTTAATTTATTTATAATATTATATACGACTCCGTGGGATTTTAACGTTAGTTACTTTATAAAATATTTTAATATTATTTTAATATTTTATAAAAATTATTAACTCGGTAAAATAGTCGCTATTCGAGTAACGTTATAATTCTTTTTAGCTAGGGCTTTATAAGGTTTCGGTATTATTATTATTTTCGAAAAGCTTATTAAAATGGGCTTTATAGGCAAGTTTAAAATTTCGGTTTTTTATAATTTCGGGTATAAATATAAAGGATTTGCGGTAAATAATTTTAAATATAATGCTAATAGCTGCCGTAAAAGTTTATAAAAATTTAGCATAGCTTTCGCAAAGCGGCAAAGTAATATTAATTATTATATATTTTATATTTGCGGGCTAGGTATATTATAGATAATTAAAATATTTTAATAAAATATATATATATTATATAATGCTTTAATATAGGATAAAAAACGAAAAAATATAATCGGCTTTAAAAGTTATATAAGGCGGGAAGGAAACGGGATAACCGATATTTTATTTTTAATATACTAGCGATAATAAAAAAAAAGGCGGAAAGGCTATTTTATATATTTAAATATATATTTTAATAATATATAATAAATACGTTAATATAAATAATAATAAATAATAAAATTAACGGGAAAATATAAGTTATTTATTATTAAAGTGATTAATTACGGTAAAAAATAGCTATATTGCGAATTTGCATTTTCCCTTATATCGGCTATAATTAGGCTATACGCATTAGCGTTTGCCGTATAACTAAATAAATAAATTTACACAAAAAGTTTATTTCGTATCCTATTTATTGCGTTCTTTTGCCTATTTAGTATAGCTATATATTTATATACCTTTTATTATTTTAGGTAAATAATATACTATATATTAGGTAACTTTTAGCAAATTTTTGGGTTATTTATTCGTAAAAAGTTTAAAAATAATATAGGGATTCCGCGGCGAGGCGTGCGAAAAAATCTAGGAATTAGCATTTCGTTTTTTATCGGCTCCGGGTAAAGCTCCCTTTATTATCCGGGTTTTTTTTTTACGCGTTATAAATATTTTATAAAAATCCGTACGCTTTATAGCCGGTATATTGCTTTATATTGCTCCCTAAAACGTCTTATTAAAAAATTATAATTATTTTTTATAAATTTTTAAACGATTTTTCGGGGTTTAGGTATTAGTTAACGTTATAATATACGTTTAAATTAGCGATATATTTTATATTTATATATAATATATATATATTATTTATAGCCTTTAATTAATTATTAAAATAGGCCTAAATATTTCCGTTTATGCGCCTAAGCCGTTTAATTTTTTTTTAGGCCGCGACTAATATAAGCGTTTATTTTTATAAATTATCCTATATAATAGCTAAATCGCTTTTATCGTCGCTACCCGGCTCGATTTCGAAAGCTTGCTTATAACGGTATAAATTATATAATTATTTTATATCGTTATCGCATTTATTATCCCGATAATCGCTATTTATTACGCTATTTAGCATAGCCCGCCTATAAAATATAGTTTTTAAATAATTTATTATTTTATCTTTAATAAATTTTAAAGCTTTAGCTTTGCTTATTATTTTAGCGCGCGCTCGAATTTCTTTTATACGGCGCTGCGTATATTTAAAAATAAATATTATAAATATTAGCGGTATAAGCTATTAAAAGCTTTTCTAAAGCGAGCTAATCTGCCGTTTAATAATAATAAATATATTATTTTACCTATTTCGCCCGGCGCGACCGCTTTTTTGCGTAAAATCTTTTAAGCGCCGTAATAGCGTAATATAAATTATTGCTTTAATATATAAAATATCTAACTTTACGCTAAACGTATTAATAACCGCTATAAACCGCTTTTTTTTAATTTATTTTTTAAGTATTTATATTTTTTATTTAATATTACCGGCTTAGTTATAATATATAAAATATTTTAGCCTTTTGCTAATTATTATTATTTTTATTACGGTTTTATAATATATAATAATTTTGCCGCCCGGGAACCGTTAGGAAATTAGCGTTAGCTTATTTTTTAAAACTAGCGTAAAACCTTTTTTAACGTTGTTTTTTTTTTAATATTTATTTCGTATATTGAATACGTAATATTTTTTTTCGACGTATTATTATAAAAAATAGCGGCGTTTTCCCGATTAATTTAAATATACGTAAAAAAGGTGGCTTCGTCCCGCGGTATTAATATAGCTATTAATAATATAATTTACATTCCGTGGTTAATTAGTATTTTTCCGATTTTTAAAAACGCAGGCCGGAATTTCGAGCTTTAGCTAGCGCTATTTAGGATTATATAATATTTATTTATTATAATTCGGTTTAGCCGTAATTTCGCCTATAAAACGCGTATATATATAGCAAAAATAATATAAATCGCCGATTTAGGCGTAATAAATACGATAAAAGCCGCTTCCGATTTTAACCCGATTAATATATACGCTAATAATTATATTAAAATCCTAATTTATAGCGTTTCGCACCGTTTAATTATATTTTTGCGTAACGCTATAAATAGCACAATTACGATAGTGATTTTATTTTTTGTGTAATATGCTAAAAATATAAACGATAAGTTTTTGCCGGACGCCGTTTTTACGATTTATAGCACCGGCGAATAGCTTTTATAAATAGCCTAAAGTATTTTTTTTTATTTAAGCCGGAATTACGCCTCCAGGTCGTCCAGCATTTATTTTAGCCGTTTTAAAATATTAATTTCGGCTAACCTTTTTTACCGTTTAAATCTAACTTTATCGCCGTTTTATTTAAATAGCTTTAGGCGCTGTTTTTTTATTATAATCCTTTATTTTTAACCGAGCTTTAAAAAGCGGTGCTATATTTTATTATCGGTTTTAAATTTATTCTTACAAATAAATATGCTAAACAAGGTTATAGCTTCGCGCGCGTAAATAACGTTTTGCGTAAAAAATAAATAATTTATAAATAAAGCATCCGTTTCGCCTATTATATTTTTCGAATTTTTATTTTTAAACGTTATAACTTAAAAATCGCTAATTAAAAATTTGCGGAAAATCGCAATTTATATATACCGCTACGAATTAATATTTATTTTAGTTTTTATATATTAATTTATAAATTACGTTATTAACCTCTATATTTTATCCGCAAATTAAATAATATATTAACTATCCTAAAAGCCAACCTTTTCCTTTTCTAGCTTAAGCTCGTCGCCGTTTTCTTTATCGCGCGTTATTTAATTATTAAATAGCGGCTCCGGGCTTAGCTCGCATCTTTTTTCCATTTTTATCCTTTATTTTTTAAATATTTAGCCGTATACCGTATTCTAGCTAAATAAAAATAAATTAATATAATCTGCCTATTAGGTTACGCTATTAATCGCTTATTAAAACGGGAATATTAGCTAAAAATATTATATAAATAGCTCGCCGATTTCCCGCGATAAAAAGCGGTAAATTATATTAAGCTTATCCGTTATTAAGTATTTTTTATAATATTTAGTTATAATATATATTATTTTATAATAAATAAAAATATTACGCATATTTTTTTATTTAATATTTTAAATCCGCAAATTTAAAATTTTTGCGCTATAACTCGGGCTTTTTCTATTTATATATATTAAAACGAATAGCCGGTTACAGATAGCGTTTACGAGCTTATTAAAAATAATATTAATTTTAAGCCGGATAGCGGGCTAATTTAGCGTTTAAGCATTTTTATTTTATTATCGCTATAATTTTTATTATTAGGAGATTTTTTGCGTTAGCTAAAAGCGGCCGACGGGCTATAGGTTTTTTTTGTTAAACGCGAATTAATACCCTAATTTTATATTTAATTAATCGTTTTTAAACGCGTTTTATAAAATATTTAAAAAGCCGACAGATACCTAAATTATCGGGTCCCGGTCGAAATATAGCGCGGTACCTAATAGGTTTTTAATTTTATTAATTAGCTTTTTTATTATTTTCCGGAAATCGTTTATTATAAGCTATATACGCTTATATAAAACCCGCGGCCCGTTTTATTAAATATAGCTTTTAAACGGTATATTAAATAAAACGGTTATACCGTATATACGGTTCGATAAAATTTAATTTATAACGCTTAGCCGTAATTAGGCGGATACCCTAATTATAAATTTATTTATACGCTTCCGTACCCGCTTAAATAAGCCTTTTATAATAAGCTTAGCTTTTTTGCGCTAATAGCCGTTTGCGATTTTGCCTTCGACCTCCCGCTTTATTTTTATTATAAACCGCGCTATAATTATAATATATATAATTTTAATAATAGCCAAATATTACTTTATATAATTAAATATATTTATTTAGCTATTATTATCCCGGATACCTATAACGGCCAGCTTATTAATAATTATATTTTTATACGGCGATAAATAATAATAATAATCGAATAACGCTAATAATAGCCGTGCTATTAAATCGTTTAAGCGGTTTTACTTTTTATTATTTTTTCGGAATAAAAAAGCCGCTACTATATTTTCCCCATTTTCGCCTGGCTAAAATAATGCCTTTAAATCGCCTAAAATCTTATTTTATAATAGCGTTAGCTCGTATTACGGCCTTTTTTTATTTTATAAGCTTTATATTTTTTATAAATATAAAAGCAATTTGCTTATAAATATATAATAGCGTATTTATACGTTTTTGGCTATAAATGGCTAAAACGGGTTATATTTTTTAGTATCCGTATCGCGTATTATTTCGAAAAGCGTAACAGCACCAGCTTTAAAATTATATATTTGCTTTTGCGCTTCGTTCGCTATTTTTATATAGCTATTTTAAAATGTTTATAAAGCCGTTTCGTTTAGCCGTAATAATTATAATATATTATATAAGCGCTTTAGGCCCTTTTCGCTTTTAAAATTTACTAAATACCGCGCTTAGCCTATTTTCCGCATTTATAAATTTAACTTTAGCTTTTTATTTACGTTATAAATCGCCCGGTTAGCTAATTTATTTAATAATGCGCTTTTTCGGCTAAAAATATATAATTAGGTATTAAGCGACGATTAGGGCGGAAATGCTTTAATAATTAGCATTTTATATAGCGTCCTCGGCGGCTTTTTTTTTATTTTTTTTTTCCTCCGCCTTTTTCGCCTTTTTTTTTTATTATTATTATAATACGTCGATTAGGTTTAAATCCGAATCGCTATATATAAAATCTAATATTTCGGCATTTTAGGGTCGTTTAAATAATTATCCGTCGTATTCGCCGTTTCGCTTTTTTATTTATATTTTTATTATTAAAATAATATTTCCGAAAACCTCGAAATATCGGTTAGCTTTCTGTTTTAGGAAAAATTTTTAGCATTAAACGCTTTTTTTTTACGGAACGGCTGTTATTTTTGCATATTTTTTTTATTTTTTTATTTTTAGCTATTTACTTATTTATATTTTTATTTATAATGCTTTTATATTTTTTTAACATAGCATACGATATATATATAATTATCGTAAACTATATTATTTATATAAAGCGGGCTTAGGTTTAAAATCGGCCCGCGCGTCGGTTTTAAGAAAGCGAAATCGTTAAATTAGCTTTATATATAAATAATACCGTATAGCGCTCGCACGGTATCCCCGATAAATTTACGTTTATTAATCGGGACGCTTTTATGCTAATTTTTAAATAAATACCGCTTAATTTTATTATTTATATAAATATAGCGGCATTAACTATAAATTACGATACGGAAATCGGGCAAATAAATAAAAAAATAAATAAATAATATTATTTTTTTTATAATAAAAAACTAAAATAAAATAATATATATATAAATAAATATATAAAAAATAATTATATAAACCTTATTTTTTTCCTTTTTTTTTTTTAATTATTTTTTTTTTTCGTTTTAAAATTTAAAAT